>NW_027500626.1:0-87696 GCF_021521415.1 Bidens hawaiensis
TTATAAATAATAATAAAGAAATAAAGTATACTTTTCTTCGAGAAGAAGAAACGTAGTGTTAGAAATATAAATGATATTGTAAAACTAAAGGTTAGAATATCTTAAATAAAGAAATGTTGTTTTGAACTAAAAGTTCATAAAGAAAATATAATTGAGGTAAAGATTATACAAAAATAGACTAAATGTCTTAAGTTAGATTAAAGATCTAAGAATAACTAAAGGTTATACTCGTACTACAGGTCCGACTGTCCGAGATAGCTAAAGAAAGACAATCCGATCAGTGAAGTGAAGCTGATCATTTTCAAAGGTGAATACGCCCCAAACTTTTATAACTTGTTTAATCGAGTCAATTAAATTGATTACATGAGACTGCGTATCTCTAAAACATTATGAACAAAAGTAATCGCCGGCCCTCAGACTGTCGTGTACGTTTGTTTGGATCCTTACATATATGGTAGACGGTGGTCACACCGCGCCACATCTGGTTATATGCCTCCGTCACGATGGGTCGAACCTAAGTTACGTTCATGAGAGGGTAATCATGTGTATATTGATGGTAGCTAAGTAATCTCGAGCGCTGCGGTGTTTGCTGAGCGGTTTCGAGTAGAGCTTAAGCTTATAATTGTGTTTAAGTTTTAACTTGATTATTCCTAAGCCACGATGGGCCGAGACTTATGTTATGTCGTGAGGGTAATTAAGTAAATAAAATATTTAATGCGTCAGCTTATTCACCAGCATGCATTCCTGACGTATTTTCAAACTGTTTTACAGGTAAAGAAGATTAGACGCTTGGGAAGGACGAATGATGGCTCAGATCATTTTGTTAAACATTAAACTTTAATGGTGGTTTTATGTAAATAATAAATCTTTTGTAAAACATTATAACGGGTATTTTATAATCCCGTGTTTTTTTATGTAGATATTAATATTTTAATCCACACAAATATTTCCGGATTAATCTGTAACTCTGATTTATTTAAAAAAAGGGTACCAACTGTTGGTCACATGCCGAGGCCCAAGACGGGGGTGTGACATGTTAAGTTGGTCCTTTTTCAAATGTATTCGGAAGATAAGGCGAAAAGATGGTTTTACACATTGCCTTCAGCATCAATTTATATTTGGGCCGAGATGCAACAAAGGTTTTTGGAAGAGTTTTTCACTACTCAAAAGACTAATGATGCAAGTAGAAGTTTGAGAACTTTTCAACAACAATCGGGTGAGATGTTTCATGAAGCATTTGAACGGTTTGACATGATGATCAAGAATTGTACTCACCATGGTATTGCTCTTTGGGAGTTGATGAATGCTTTTCATGAGGGGTTGAATACAGAAAATGAGCGGATTTGATGTCGGTTACAAATGGTACATTTGGAACTAATTATGAGCAAGATGATTGGGCGTTTTTGAGCAAATGTTGGTCACGTCAAAAAGAAAGGCTCAAACCGAAAGAAGAGAAATGCCGGCAATTAGAAGACCGCAGGTACATGCCATAGAAGATGAAGGGGCACAAACTACAAGTCAAGTGTATAATGTTTGTACTAATTGTGGTGGATTGGGTCATGCAGCGGATGCTTGTATGGGAGGTCAAGAATAAGTGGAGGAAGTGAATGCGATTCAAGGACAAGGGGGAGGTGTAGAAGTTATAACATGAACTCAAACACTTACCATCATGGGTTAATAAATTATCCAAATTTTCGTTATGGGAATTCATCTACTCAATCCAATCCGAATTTCCAATGGAATCAAGCAAATTTTGTTCCACGCCAACAATACAGCAATCAAGGAAATTTTTGAGGTGGGAACAATCAAAGTTTTCAAAGTCAATTTCAACAAACGGGTATGGTCAAAGTGGGTCTTCTGTTAAAGTTCTTCAAGTAGGAATGAAGTCATGGATATGCATAGAATGATGCAACAATACATGCAAAAGAGGAATCAACTTGATGAGGTGCGCATGCAAAAGGATGAAGTCTGTGACAAAGCCATTCAATCAATGACCACTCAATGGGTCAACTTACAACCGAAGTTTCAGAATTGAAGAAAAACAAAGCTCAATTGCCAAGTGACACTGAGGTAAATCCTTCTCATGGTTCTTCTCGTAATGCTCTAGTGTTATGAGAAGTGGTAAAAAATATAAAACTAATTTATCACCGTGATTTGTTAATGGGGTGGTTGAGGACATTACGGGGAATGAAAGTGATGAGGATGAAGCCTCACCAACAATTGTTTCTAAAGACCCAACTTTTGAAAATGTAATTGACAAACCGGTTTTGGGTAATAATGTGAATGATAAAGGCAAGGGAGTGGGATTAAGTCAAGTCCCAAATTGATTGAATTTTAATTAATGTTGATTCAAATTGATTTGGGGTTATTGATTATCGGTTAAAAACGAATTATGAACCTGAGTGAATTACCATAAACCGTAATGAATAGAGGGAAAACAAGGAGCATAGGGTCGTGGCTCTAGTTTGAACTCGGAACAGGTCTTTACGGCTTCGCAACTAGATATTGAGTAAGGGTTTAGAGTAGCGATGGAGAAGGGATGATGCAGGTGCGTTTGATTGAATTTTAATCGATTTAATATAGGGTAATAAAGACGGTTTAGCTGCAGTTTGAAATTATCAAATTAGCTGTTAATTGGTCGTTGTTTTCCACAACTAGAGTGTCGGTGTGACGCGTTTATGATCAAATAATGATTTGAAATTGTCGTTTACGTTGATTTAGGCCGGATTTTACGGATTGATATATGGTATAGCGGTGAGGACGATGGTGGTGACGGTAGGAGGGAGAGAAGAAGGGAAATTGTTTGATAATTTTGCAACTAGGCCCCTGGTCTTATGTGGTGGATGCAAAAATGTATAAAAGTTTAGTTAGGGGTTGTTTTTGCACATGATTCATAGTATTATACTAAAACGAAAGCGAGATCTTACTTAATAATGGTCGACTAATAAATGAGACAAAAGAAATATAAGCGGGTCGGGTTTCGAGTTTGAAAAATAACAAATGTTACAAAATGGACCATTTTTAAAAGTATATACTTGGCTTGCATGAAAACAACAGAAGAGTTGATGTGTTAAAAGTAGTTATATAATTATTAACTAAATTACGCTAAACTAGACACTAGATAATACTCTAGACTCTTTAAAACTTGACTAAACTACTAACCGACAAGTGAACCGATCAACTCTAGTAAAGCTAAGTAAGTTCGGATATCGAACTCACGAGACTTTTTAAATTACGTAGATTAACTAATTAGACTCGACAAACTGACATGACTATACATTTTATAATTATTACAAGGGGGTTTTAAAACTACTAAATATTAAAGTAATAAAATAATTTAGAATAGACAAGTAACAAAACACAAGACAATTTAGTTGAAATGATTCAGATGATAATGAAAAACCACATAGGCTGGAATCCTCTAAGTTGCAGTAATAGATAAATTGTAAAATACTTGTTATGAAACTCGGATCATAAAATAGACACTTAAAAGAAAAACCCAAACATGACCCCTGACCATTCTCAAGAAGACAAATATAGTTTCTAATAAGTTTTAAGACACACCAGTTTTATATATTAAACTCCCTTACGGTAATTTAAATAATTATAAACGAGTGCCTTTATAATGAAATTCTACCTTACAAAGAGGAAATCAAATGTAGTTTAATAAACTCAATTGACTCGATAGACAATCTTAACCAATCAAAACTAGACGGACTCCTTACGAAGAACTAAATCTAGCAATCTTAATCAACAAATATCTAACAAATAACCTATCACCTTACAGCTTTTTAGGTTACCAACACACTTTTATTTGTTTGATTAATAATATTATTTCTATGATCTTATTGCAAATCAATCATAAACTAGTCAAGAACACACAGTAAATGACCTAGCAATACCCTATTATATGAAACAATCACCAAGGATAATGTGGAATAATAAAATTTATCAAACAAAACCAAGCCCACATATGCATTAATGAATTAAAATCAAACAGTTTACTGATTCATAAAATCGTAACGAAAAGAATAATCCAAATAAAATCCAACATTAACAAAGGTACATTGATAGCCTAGGCAGACTATAATGTTTAGCCTAGCATCGGAAAATCAAACAAAATAATCATAAAGGAAAACGTGGTGAAAAATAGTTTAAACGAAAGATTTAAGGTGATAAAACTCGTAGTCTTCGATCTTAATTAAGTAGCGCTTCATCGAATGATTTTTTTCCTTTAAAACCGCCAAATATTGCAATCCTAAGTTCCAAGAAACTCCAAATTCAGCTGATATTCGTAGAGTATTCTTCAGGTTTTTGGTTAAGGGTGTTTTTATAGTGAAACTAGGCCTTAAACCTAACAAATTGTGGAATAATATGGAAATATGGCCTCTAGGCGCCGCACGACCAGGATGACTAAGCTAGCCGCGCGGCGCAGCGTGCTTCACTAGGCCAACTTCGACTGGTCCGACCGGTTATCCTTCTGGTTCCTTCCTGGTTCGTTTCGGCTTCTCGTTTAAGCTTATTTTGACTCGTTTTTCGCCCTTCTCAACTACGTTCAACTTTCGGAACTTACAAAACACAAATATGTTAGTAGTATACAAATCTTAACTAAAAACGAACAAAAATTAATAAAATAATACAATAAATATACAAAGGACATATATATAAATGATAGTATATCAAGTGTCTTCTTAGGAAAGAAATAGTATTAACACCATTTCACTCACAATATGTATTTTTATGGTCTTTAGTGGCGGCTGGTGTTGGCAATGGAGAACAATGCGAAAGTAGCGAGTCAACGATGTTGGTGACAATGAAGTTGACAATTGTTGTGGCGAAAGAGGCGGGTGTGGTGGTGGAAAAGGTATTGATGACGATGATGGCGGTGGTACCGACCACTGTGAAGGTGGTTGTGTCAACGACGACGTTGGTTTGAGCGACAACAAAGTTGATTGCGACTATGGCGATGGCGATAACTATGACGATACCTATAACAAATAAATGTCACATGTGTCACCTATTTGTTTAAACATATTGATGCAGCGTACTAATAGAGAATGAAGGTTATCACGTTGATTTTTACCCGTGAAAATCCTTCCCCAAACCCCCAAATTCGACCCAAAAGTCAAGCATTTGAAATGATAAAGTTTTTTATTCAGTATTGATCAATGATCAGTCATAATTCATTCATAGCATATTAATAGAGAAGCCAAAATAGGTTTGGGCCGAAACAAACAACCAAAGGCCCAACAACAGCCCAAAACAAAACATAAAAAGTAGACGAAAAACACAAAAGTTGCCCAAAAATGTATCTAAAAGCCGTATTTTGAAAAAATAAACGGGATAACCCGCCTACGGCTGGTTACCAAAACGTGGCCCACGTTCCAACGGTTGTTTTGATTGGTAGCACACCTGAAACGGAGGCCCGTAGCCCAAGTTAAGCCCATTTTTGTGCAACCCTTTTTGAAACACAATATTATCTTGAACCTTCAGAAATATAATGGTCCAGTCTTCTACACTTTGGCCCACGTCACATATCATATAAGTTTATAACCCAAGATGTTGATTTTTGATAAGTTGATCGGATACCATTAATTAACATTGATGCATAGTTTTAATAAGCTATATGTAACTTTGTCATTAAACCAACTCAATCATTAATGAATACATATCTAGATACGTTAATTTAAAAGAAAAGAATAACTTGTCATACAAACACCAATCTGATCATTCATCTACGTATCTTGATAATGACTATACAGATAACAGTAATATGAAAACAAACTTAGATATTTTAAAACTTTAGCAAAGGATCTTTCATAAGTATTCCATCAGTACACAATAAAAAATAATACAACTACTATATTTAACAAATCTAGTCGAAACAAATCACCGTCAAATTATATTATTATTTCATTTCACCTTACATTTAATTATCCTATCCTCCTATATAATATACTACTATTTTTCCATTGCTCAAAACATTATATAAAACCGGTCCGATCCGACACACGTGAAGGGTGGAACCATTTCACCACTCTTTCCAAACAAACAAAAATATCCATCCCTCTTTCCCACAAATACAATGGCCTTCGTATCTACCAAATGTCTTTTAATCTCGATTTCAATTATATTGTTGTTAGGTTTCACTTCAGCCTACTTGTTAGTACATCATCTCCACAATAATGACCACAACCATCCGCATTCTCGTCCGATCTTACAAGCCAACAACTCCCAGTGTTCACTCTTCATGGGCTCTTGGGTCCACGACGACTCATACCCGGTCTACCAGTCCGCTTCTTGCCCGGTTATCGATCCGGACTTTAATTGCCAAATGTACGGCCGACCCGATTCGGATTACCTCAAGTACAGATGGCAACCCGCTAATTGTGAGCTACCCAGGTCAGTAATTACAATGGGTTTAAGATTACTGTTGATGTTGTTGTACTTTGTGCATTGAATGTTGTACTTTGTGGGTTAATTAATTTGACTAGGTTTAATGGGCTGGTGTTCTTGGAGAAGATGAAGGGTAAAACGGTATTATTTGTGGGGGACTCGTTAGGACGGAACCAATGGGAGTCTTTGGTTTGTCTGACGTGGTCATCGGTGCCACGTGTCGCTACGCAAGTGATGAGAGGATACCCGCTTTCTACATTCAAGTTTTTGGTAGGTTAAATCCAGCCGTTGGATCTTCAATTATTGTACTGTGGGTTGTGGAGCTAACGCGTTTAATGTATGTTTGAACGGACAGGATTATGATGTGACGTTGTCGTATTACAAGGCGCAGTATTTGGTGGATATTGATTCCGTGGGCGGGCGGAAGGTGCTTAAACTGGAGGACATATCGGAAAACGCAAGGGCGTGGATGGGCGCCGATGTTCTGTCGTTTAATACCGGTCATTGGTGGAGTCACACCGGGGCTACACAAGGGTTAGTATTGTCATTTTACATGTTCCTAATAGCCGGGGCGGGCTTACCCTTGTGAAAGTGTTGAGCGACCCATGTTAAATATATAGCGATAGTGCATTTGATTAAAGGGTGGGTTAATAGTTAAAATGTGGTGCAGGTGGGATGTGATGGAATCCGGGGGATCGATTTACCAGGATATGGACCGTATGGTTGCGATGGAAACTGCGGTGAGGACGTGGGGCCGGTGGGTTGATTCCAATATCGACACCAGTAGAACCAGAGTTTTTTTTCAGTCCTTCTCGCCTACTCACTACATGTATGCACCCTCGTTACTCGGTTTAGTTTAATCTGTTATGCCACATGATATCATGGGATGTTTGGTTTGTGTCTGGTAACTCTGCCGTGTGATGTCTGTATGGTTATAACATGTGATGTTTAGGTAACACCGGTTATTCTTTTATATAGGGATGCAAAATTTTGTATCATTGTAATGTAATTACATCAATAGAAATTTACCTAATTTATTGACATTTCATTAATTTCTAGTAAAGAATATTATCTTATCATTAAATCTTAAAACTATCATAACTACGGTATTTACTATGTATTTATTACAACTTCAAACATATAAGTGCGCACCATTTTCTGTTTATGTTTTAGTAAAATGTAGTTTTATCCATTTGCAGCCCATCAGAGTGGAGTGCATCAGCAAACACCAAGAGCTGCTATGGCGAGACAGCACCAGTTAGCGCATCGGTCTTCTCAGGGGTGTACCCGAACGAGATGAAGGTGGTGGACGCGGTGCTAAAAGAAATGCAAACTCCGGTTTATTTACTTGACATTACCACGCTATCAGCAATGAGAAAAGATGCTCACCCGTCAATCTACAGTGGGGACACGAGCACGGGCCAAAAGGCCAACCCCAACGGCACCCCTGACTGCACCCATTGGTGTCTGCCTGGGTTGCCTGATACATGGAACCAGCTCTTCTACACGGCTTTGTTCTTTTAGCACCGACCCATTTTTGGTGTTTGACCGTTTTGCAGTCTGTCTTAGGTACCATTTTAGAATTGAGAACAAATTCGAAATCTTATTTATTGTTGTTATTTAAGATAACCAAATGTAACATTAAGTCATTAACTACGAGATCCTGTTCATACACTATAACTTGATTATTATGTTTCGGAAAACCATTATTTTCTAGCTTAGAATTATGAGTTCAGGTATTGTTGTATCCATTGTCTTGAGCCCATCTTCCACGTTATTTGTGGCACTTGCATCTGGACCGTGATTAACCTCATAAGCCGAATCATGAACTCCAAGAGCAGCTCTGCGTGAAGGGTCAAGATGGTTAGACCATGCAGCATCCCATTCAATTGCTTTAGCAGTGCTGCAAGCCACACTTGCACCACCCGGCACACTTAAGATAGCAGGATTCTGAAACCAAAATGAAACAATAGTCAAAACAATGATCTGTGGTACTTGAAACAAACCACAATGAAGTAACCGAGACCTGAGGGAAAAACCGTTCAAAGATCATCCGGTAGTAATATGCTTCCTTTGTCTGTGGGGTGTTGTGAGGGAAGATATGAGGCGCGTTAAGCATCATCTTATCGGTCACCTGAATGACAGTTTATTATATCAAGCACTAGAGTATAGTTTGCAGTAGAAACATAATAAAATCCTTACATGAAGTTCAGCATGGTCTTTTAGTCCATCGATCCAACTATACCCAACTCCGTCACTAAACTGCTCTTTCTGCCTATACAAAATATGCTGCACGACAACGCGTTTAAATTTCCAAAAGTAGGACATCAATGATGAAAAGCCGATACCTTTGGTAAATATGGGTGATCTTCATCGTCAAAAGTCTTACGAAGAATCCACTTTTCTATGCGGTTTTTCTCCATATCAATCTGTGGAAACTGCCACTTAGTATCGGGTCAACACTTGTTTTCATATTAGAGTCTTTATCGTACCATTTTCATTTCGGGGTCTATACTCATTACCACATTGATGAACTCTTTGTCTAGAAACGGGACTCGTGCCTCCAACCCCCAAGCCGATGTTGACTTATTAGCTCTCAAGCAATCATATAGATGAATAGCTTTGATCTGAGACACTCAAAAAGGAAATACATTCAACATGTTTTACTGTCAATAAATAAGAATATAAATCAAATACCTTGCGACAAGTTTCCCAGTGAAACTCTTCCTTGCTGGGTGCCTTATGGAAGTACAAGTATCCGCCAAATATCTCATCCGCACCTTCACCCGAGAGCACCATTTTAACTCCAAGGGACTTGATCTTGCGCGCCATTAGAAACATTGGCGTGCTGGCCCTAACTGTTGTCACGTCGTTTGTTTCAATATGGTAAATTACATCTTCAATTGCATCAATACCATCCTATCGCATTGCATTTAAACCATTTTCAGCAATAGTCAGTAAAATATAGGAGGATATTAGTTTTTAATACTCACATTTCACTCGTAGACCAATAGCACTCTCAACTATAGATTTGTTACCCATCACTCCCAACTTTCACTCTATTTTCTTATACCACTCCTTGTCTAACGAAACACTAACATCGTTAGTGTTTGGGACATAAAATGTCATTTAAATTAGTTGAAGTGTGAAAAAAAATTTAATCTGTTTAACTTATTTATAAAAAGACAAAAGTACCCTTATAAACATCCTTTTTTTTTAATAAATAACATTTTGTAATATTTAGTTTCATCATCATCATCATCGTACTCAGTATATCCCACCAATAGCAAAGCTATGGTAGGGTCTGAGGAGGGTAAGATGTAGACAGCCTTACCTCTACCCCATAGGGATATAGAGGTTGCTTCCGGTAAGACCCCCGGCTTGATAATAGTTTTGCATCAAGCCTTGGACATAAGACACATAACACTCAACCATCGGGACACCGACTGATTGGTGCATGTACCCTTGTCTTTCGGCTATCAACGCCACCACATGATGCCTGATTAACATTCCGCCACTTTTAACGTTATTTTCACAAGATTAGTAAAATAATGTCAAAATTAGTGCAATTTCACTTTTGCCCACTCAAGGGTTCACGCATATATACATTATATGCGTGCACCGCAAGCAGGGCGTTATGTAATATTTAGTTTATAAATATGAATATTTATTGTGGGACCCACCACCTACCCCGGGTCATCCTTTCTCCTAAAACCCTAATTTCACAACAACCTCTGATGCTTAACCTAAAAATCAACCAGACCTAAGTTCTGAAAGGAACTTCATCATCTTCTTCTCTTAGAGTTTTTATTCAAACCAATAATACGCAACTGAATCGATTCCAAAGCCTTCCCTTCTATAGGAACGTGTACCAAAAACGACACAATTCAAATTTAGTATCCAAAAAAACTCTCTAATGCTTACTCAAATCTTATCTTCATTTCTTAACAATCCACATGTCTCCGATGCTTCTTGATTCCTATTCCCCTCGATTTCAAAGGGAAAGAAAGATAAGAATCACCACCGCCTTTTCTATACCTTCACCGATTTCCGACCACAACCATTTTCCGATGTTGCCGGAAGTCTAGCGACGATATTCTGAAGAGAAGGTCTTCACTGATGAGATCAGTTTTTGCAGCCAGCCCATTCCGGGATGTCATTTCCGTGTTTAATGGTGTTCTCTTACAATGGAGGTGGTCTTTGTGTCTGTCATACACTTTCCGGCGAGAGCCTTTAAAGGCTTCAAAGTCCCCTTAGTCACTAGGTGTGTGAATTTAAGTTGTAATTCTTACACATCAGTTTCAATTGTATATTAGTTTGTTTTTGTTTTTATATATTGATTTTTTTAATATTAGAGTTAGTGGTATCTAGATTTTTTTTTTCACCCCTAACTAATTTAAATGACATTTTCTGTCCAAAACCTTAATGAGGTTAGTGTTCTGTTAGATTAGATGGGGAGTGGTACAAGAAAATATGGTGAAAGTTGGGAGTAGTGGATAACAAATCGAAAGTCGGGAGTGTTATCAACCAACGGGTGAAAGTTGGGAGTATTAAAAACCAATATCCCTTAAATATAATGTTATAAAGAGTATTAGATGCCCGAAACAGTACTTGAACAGTGAAGTGAAACTCATGATGAATCGTGCCCAAACAATCGGCTACTTCTTTTGCCGCCTTTAGGTCTGGTGAACCCTGTCAACAAGCATGTTAGGAAACGGGCTTGAAGTCGAACGCAAGACCGTCTGGGTTAGCCGGGTTTTAATTTAAGAGTTTAAAAATTAAAATTACCTCAAGACCAGCTGAGAAAGAATGAAATTGAGCTCCCCAGTACTTTCTGCTCTTGTACCGGACACATGACGGGCGGCAATCGATGCCACCAATGACGAGTCTAAACCTCCTGATAGAAGAACTCCATAGGGTACATCTGTCATGAGCCTTTTGATCACGGCCTACAGTTAATCACCCGATTATTATTGTGAACAACTAGTAACAAAATCTACAAGTTAACACTCACGTTTTCTAAAGCGTGTCTTAGAACAATAGGATCATAAGGAGCAGATGGAACCGCCTCGGTGAACCATGGAGGGCTGTACCACCTTGTATAGCCGCCTGTTTTGCTCGAGTACAAGTGTCCTGGTGGAAACACCTCGAAATGCTCACATTCATCATTCAAACCTTTTAGCTCAGATGATATCAAAACCGAACCTACACAAAAAGCAACCAATATAATTAGCATTACTAGAGTCGATTTCAAAATGCACAAAAAAGTTACCATCTAGTGCCCAGCCGATGTGTAGAGGTGTGATCCCGATCGCATCACGGGCAGCAATGAAGCTGTTGTCACGGGTGTCGAATAAAACAAAAGAAAACATTCCGTCCAACATGTTGACAAATGTTTCTCCATGCTCTTCGTACTGCAAAGATGTAACCGGCCTATTTATGGTAATCTTAAAAGATTTCAATCTATATGGGTCAAGGACTCACAAGATGTGCAATAACTTCACAATCGCTTCCGGTTTTAAATTTATGACGAGGCAATCCTCTACGAAGATCCTCATGGTTGTATATCTCACCATTAACCTGGAATATTATGTTGTAAAATTCGTCTACTTTTCATATAATAACTAGTATAAGTAGCTAAATAACATTTGATTTGACTTGAGACGTTAAGCTTCGCAAATTGGAAATAAATAATCACGACTTTTGTGTATTGGCCGATAATAATCTCAACTTTAAAAATCACAATCAACGGACCCAATTTTCAACTATTTTTGTCTTGATGGACCTCTGTTTATACAATTTAATGTCGTTAAGTTTTTTTCCGAGTTTCAAACCGATGTTTTAGGGCTTTTTGATCGAAAGAACGATACGATTCGATCGATGTAAAACTTATCTCGAAACGGTGATCCCAACGACGTAACAATGTTTCAATTCTGGTGTTTGAATTTCCAATTAACAAAAATCAAGTCATTTGAATCACCGTTTCGAGATAAGTTTTACATCAGTCGAATCGTATCGTTTTTCTAATCAAAAGCCCTAAAACGTCGGTTTGAAACTCGGAAAAAAACTTAACGGCGTTAAATGTTTTTAAACGGAGGTCCATTGAGACAAATATAGATGAAGTTGGGACCACTGGTAGTGACTTTTAAAGTTGGGATTATTATCGGGCAATACACAAAAGTTTGGATTATTTATTTCCAATTTTCCTTAAATTTTTAATAGATATATGAGCCTTACGAGAGGGTCAAAATGGTCTTCCGGTTCCTATGGTAGCCAAATTATACGTTCACTTACAAAGACATGTGACTCATACCATTTTTAACTTATCAAAAGGTATATATGATCGATGTGAGATCATTACTAGAGTTTTGACCTAATAGCTTAGAGCGGTCAAAACGTTAGTTTTTAAAGTTTTTAAAGTTTCAATTTAGTTCGCGTCAAACAGACTGTTTTAAAAAAATATCAATTTGGTTTCTAAAGTTTCAATTTAGTTCGCGTCAAACAGACTGTTTTTAAAAAAGAATCAATTTGGTTCGTATCAAATATGTTATAATGAAAGAGCGAGCATCAAATGCCTAAGTAGCTTATAAGAGAAACTATATAACATATCTCACTTTTGAAAACATTAATTTGTATGTAACTTTATACGAACATGCTATCTGCCTATATAATAAAAGAGTGGATTTTTTCTAAATTTTCTTCTTTATCTTTCACCAAAACTCATTCGTTGTGTAATTTTCTCTTCAATTTTTATTTTAATTTAATTAATTAATTAATTAATATAATCACAAAGCATTCATTCTCTCTTAATTTATTTTCTGATACAATAATCTTGAACCTAATTATAATAACAACGCCGCCTGTCCGCCCGCTTATCTTTAACAATGCATTCATCAACAAAATCAGGTACTAATCATCTACATATTCAATCGTCTTCAACATTGGAATTGGAAGTATAATGCTAACCCTAACTTTGGTTTACAGATTCGGTTTCACACAATCAACAATAACAACCATCGTCTTCTGTTTTCGTGCCTTTAAATCGATCTCCTCATCCAACGCTCAGGTACAATTAGGGTTCATATGTAATCCTCAACACCAATTCTATGATGATTATACCCTAATTCAAAGTATAAATGCAATTGGTCTACACATATTCAATTTTTGAACAATTCTTATTCAATTTGCATATTAAAGAGGTTTTTTTAGACAAGTTACAGATTCAATCAAATACTGTATATGTAATGATGAAATAGGTTTTGTTAGACAATTTTCCATATGAAGATTGTTGCAGGTTTTTTTTGTGAATGGGCATAACATAAGGTAATTGCCATATTTGTTTAATCAGTAAGGATATAGTGCATAAATTTGGTCCAAGTTGGAATATGAAACTGGTTTGGTTTCATTCAAAGATGGTTAGCACCAGTATAGTATTGTTCAAAAGTGGAAATTGATTGGTTATGTTTGAAACATGTTCATTATTAATCGGTTCAATGAAAGAGATCTCAACAATATCAAACTGGCGGTTCGATTTGAAATCATGACCAGTTTCATCAAACGGGTTTCGTAAACAGTTTCGGTTCAATTTCACAAACCAGTTTATTATATGTTCACCTCTAATAAGGATCAAATCATACACATTTATTAAAATTACCAATTTGGTATGGGCTTGAAAGTAGCTTTTAGTGCATATGGGAAATATGTGAAGGTATGGAGGTTCATATTCAGTAGAAAAGGCAGCAATTTGAATTTGCACATTTATTTCATATATTGATATAAAGGTTTTTTGGGACTATCTTTCCTATGAATTGAGTTTGTTGTTTTTTTTATTTTACATTATGTTATGGATATCAGTCTATGCCTATGCCTGGTAATTATTAGGCCCAACTGAATACACATTTGCAATTATGCAGCCCGTGACAATTTGAAGCCTATAATTATGCATTCTACAATTGCTTGGTGTTGGCGTTTGGTTTGACTACTACTCTTTGCCATTGACTCCATGACATTATGTTGTGTTCTTGCTTGCATGTATTAATAATTCCAATGTAAGGTCACATATAATTGCAATCAATTTTATGGTTTTCATTACTCCTTTGTTATTAGTAACACATTATTTGGTTAATTTATTAACAGAGCGGGCTATAAGGAGAGTTGCCCTATGGAGCAAGAGTAAGCCCTAGGTATGTAAAATAGTTTTTTGGAAACTTTGGAACACCAAAATACAGAGTATAGTGTTCAAGTAACTTTCTTGAAGAATGAGGAGATTGCCAACTTGCTGAATATGTGGACTTTGTGGTTGCAAAGGTGAAAACATTTAACTATTTTTACACCTTAAACGTTATACCATTTATTTTTCATACAAATGCTAATTTTTTTAAAAAATAAGGTGAGTTCTGATGATCAATAATAACGAGTGTTGTTGTGTCGGTTTACCAGTAAAAAAAGTAAAGTTTATAGCATTGTAATTATAATTATAGGTTAGGTAACATGTCAAAATAGGTAATTTTCAATTTCATGACATTGGTCGGTTCGGTTCACTTATTTCCTAAACTGAAACCATAATGAAAAACTTCGGTTATGAACACGCCATAACCGATCCGTTTTGGTTAACAAATCTTTTAAACCCGATTTCAGTTCTCAAGGGCAACATAGGGCAGTTTCAGTTAACAAGTTATTAAAAATTTTAAAAATATATTTTATTCCATATACATTAACAGGCTCCATTTTAGTGATATATTTTACTCTTAGTTTTCATAATTTATACATTTGATATTATTTTATTTATATTATTATATTATTTATCTTATGACTCCAGATGATTGATGAACAACGCAGATGTTTTGGGCTTGGAAGTTGCCTCGATAAACATGTAACATGGACGCGAGAGTTACTGGCCCAACTTTAATGCATTCTGTTATTGACCCGAACTCAGGAAGGCTATGGTTGGCTTAAAAAATGACTCTTCTGCTACTTTTTGTTGCTTAAATTACCAAAACTCAGGTTAACTAATGCTCATGATTATCAACCAAATTTGACAAATATATCTTTCAAAATCAATTAAATGAATTCCAATTTGTCAGGAGGTATGATTTTTGTGACATAAGTATTATGACTGCTATTAATTTGGAGAATAAAGAGGAGTTTATTAATTGAAATGGTGTAGGTATATACTTATATGTTAGCATGTTGATGTGTTATAACTTATAGTCTATCTTCATGAGATTGAGACTGTATAATATGTTTTATAACATTGTATTGTATAACAGAAGTTTGTAGCCAAGATGTGTTTTGTTTTGTATATCTTTATAGCAGTTCTGTCTCTCTCTTCAAAAGAACTATTAAATATCAATCAATATTGTAGTGTCCCTTTATGCTAACTATAATAAGTTCTGCTCTAAACATTGTTTTTATTCACATTTGAAGAATTTTATCTACATTTTTAATGCCATTCAAAAAAAAAAAATTGTATGCTACACCTTTTAATGTCATTTAATAAAAATTTGCATAATTATTTATCTTAAGTTAATCGATTTGATTGTTCAGCCCACGTAATATACATGAATGCTAATAATCTGTAATTATGTAATTGTTATATTTTATTTTAACTAACCTGTGTGATACACGAGTTCTACGTATATATAAGTTGATGGGTGAATGAGTTACTTACCGCTACAACTATAGTTTTATCTTCGTTATAGAGGGGTTGATCACCAGAGGCCGGGTCAACAATGGCTAGTCGTTGATGAGCTATATAGGAACCATGACGCTGATATAGACCACTCCAATCTGGACCACGATGCTTTAGCCTACACATAAATACTTAGCCTTTTTTGTGTAAGAAATTAAATAAAACTTGATATATAATTGATACAACGAGTCATATATACTAAAAAGAGTTTGCCTGCGAGATAGCTCAAGGACTCGAGCCCTTTTGGTCTGAGAATCGTCGGAGCAACCCAACACCGCTAGTATCCCACACATAGCTTATTAGTTACTGACTGTACCACCTTGTAACTACAAAGTACAAGCAGTTTCAAGAGATGAGAATATTAAATATATATAGAAGATGGCTATCACCGTTTCCTTTGCCACCTATATATAACGCCACGCCACCTTTTTACGTGCTTCAAAAAACAAAACACAGCTAGTTCTGGAGTGTGTGTCATCTGATGATGTGTAAATCTTTATGGGATGATAATTAACAAATATTCATGTAGTCGATTCGGTTCGAGTCTACAATCGATTTCAGATTTATATTTTTTATAATCAGTCACTTCGGTAATAAGTTGTTCGGCCAATTTGTTACTAAAGGGTGTCGGTTTTTCCTATCCGAATTCCCACCCTGTTCCATCTAAAGTTTCATACAGCAATGTCACATTTTTATTATTTTGTCTTAATCCATCATTCAACCATGAAAATCAAGGGTGAAGCTTTATGGGGACGGGGTGACCCGGCCACTGCCATTTTTTCAGTTAATAGGAAAATGTCGCAATTGTTGTCTGAAAATTATATAGGTATTGAGCGCAGTCACTCTCGAGGTATTTCTCTAAACAAACTACCGGTCACCACTGAAGTTTCTTTATATATTAACCCAACGTTTGATTTTTAGATAAAACCTCGCATTTTTTAAACAAATACTAGTCGAATACTAAAAGATTTGTTGATAAAACTCATTGAAGGGGGGCTATTTGTAATAATGATACACTTGTTTAAACCAAAAAAAAAACAACGGGATTACCATTGGGTTTAGTGTTTGGAAACCATCTAACATTCATTCGGTTCATAACTCAAATTCACTGTCTTACCGAGTCAACTAGAGACCACCAGCCACCACTAAGCACACACTGTCATCCGCCGTTGTTGGCCACCATCCTGGAGACCACTGGCCACCACACACGGGACAACGCCTTCAACCTTGGAGACACCACACACACCGCAGCATCGAGTAACCGCACTCTTCCCCTCGCATTATCATGAATATTTTAGGTATTTGTTGGTTAAAAACTTATTAGTTTTTATTATTATTATATATTATAAAAACAATCATTTGAATGAATGAAGAACAATTAATTTTAGATATCATATTGTTTGATCCAACCCAAACCGGATCGGCGACCTACACCGAATCATCGACCCGACCTTAACTGAATTGCAGAATCAAAATTTTTTAGATCCGTAACTTCGATCACCGCTGAGACTCAGCTCAAGCTTCGCCATTGATGAAAATAATCATCTTTCCCATCTCAAACTATATTTCACCCATTTTATATTCTTTTTAATATTTTTAATGGAACTGTTTTCAAATTAAAATAACATAATATGAAATAAAAATAACATTCAATATAAATTAAAAAAAATACAAGACATGCAAAAATTAAAATAAAAAAATTAACGGTCAAATGATCGTCAACACACAGTGATCAGCCCAGTTGCGGTGGTATTTCACGTATATCACGTGAACATGGAAACTCATCACGGGAGCTGTCACACCCCGACCAAAGACGGCGGAACATGCCGGGGTGCAACCGATTGCCCAAAAACACAAGACACTATTTAAAGTGACAATATTTATTCAACTCATTTTATTTCATAAATCAGTAATCAACACATCTCGTTCACACAAACAAATTGAATACAAGTAACAATTATATTATTCGTTTTACTAATATCCTAACAGTCTTGGTAACGTTTTCGTCAAGTCCTCAAGTCAACAAAAGTCAAACCTGTAACATTTCATAAAATAAAGTTTATCAACACAAAGGTTGGTGAGCAATTCATAAGTTTGAACATATAGGTATATAGTAATAAAAAGCCACAAAACTTGTATACGAAACAATAGATAAACGCAACAACTTGGATAAAATAGATATCGCTAATAGTTTTACGTTAGCGACACCTAGCTATAAGGGGATGCCAAATAGTCTAGGATTTTATAGTTATCACTATTTAAAGTGACAATATTTATTCAACTCATTTTATTTCATAAATCAGTAATCAACACATCTCGTTCACACAAACAAATTGAATACAAGTAACAATTATATTATTCGTTTTACTAATATCCTAACAGTCTTGGTAACGTTTTCGTCAAGTCCTCAAGTCAACAAAAGTCAAACCTGTAACATTTCATAAAATAAAGTTTGTCAACACAAAGGTTGGTGAGCAATTCATAAGTTTGAGCATATAGGTATATAGTAATAAAAAGCCACAAAACTTGTATACGAAACAATAGATAAACGCAACAACTTGGATAAAATAGATATCGCTAATAGTTTACGTTAGCGACACCTAGCTATAAGGGGATGCCAAATAGTCTAGGATTTTATAGTTATCGTTAATTGCATTACGTTAACGACACCTTGCCATGAGGGGTTGTCAAATGGTCTGGGATTTATAGTTCCATAATCCAAAAGCGATAAACACATAAGCATGTAAGCATAAAACACCAAATCGAGCAATTATTTAAGTAAGTATACAATCACGTTTGTATGTTTAAGATTTAAGTATAAAGCATTTAGTTTGATAAGTATGAAATGTCACCCAAAAACGAAAGATGGAAAACGGGGTATGAAAGTACTCACCTCGATTGACGAATCGAGAACTAATAAATGATCGACATAGAGAAAACTTGTGAACGAAACGAACGAATCTGACTTGAAAGCTAATTGAAAAAGAATAAATAATATATTAATGAACTTTAACTTTAGTTGAAATTACATTGAAACATTGAACGAGAAGGTTCGGTTGTTAATCGGGTTACCGGTTAATTTGTTAACGATTAGAGACTCGTACTTAATTAATAATTTAAATAAAATAATATTATTTTATTAGGCTTTTAAATAACTAAACCAATATTAAATAGAAACAAGACGGGTTTAAATCAAGAGTTCGGTTTTATAAAAATGAATAGATAATAAAGCTTATAATGATGTTATTAATGATAAAGATAGTAATGATAATAATAATTCTAAAATATGTTATATATATATATATACATATAAGATAATGACGATAATAATACATAATAATACTACCAATTGAGAATTGTTGTTAAAACTAATAATAGTAGTGGTAATAATAAATATAATAATAATTACTTTTGTTGTTAAATACATTATTAATAGATTTATAAATTTTAATAATAATTATATGTGTCATATTAAAGATAATAACTAGTACTTATAACATTTTAATAATAATAATTATTAGTGATAAAAATATAATTTGAGTAACGATGACGTTAAATGGCAACTAGCTCGACATGGGTTTCGGTTCAATAAAACAAGTAGATAATATTTGTATCCAAAAGTAATAATATTCATAGAGATTGATAATAATAATAATAATAATAATAATAATAATAATAATTTGATTTATTAGTAGTTAATAAGAACATCATTAAGTAGTATTCACAATAATAATGATACCATACTTAATTTTGGTTCTGTTTCTAAACGAGTTCACCATATTAAAGATCTATTAATAAATATGACATTAATAGTACCAATAGTTAAAATTAATAATAATATACATCTTTATAAGGAGTTAATAATAATAATAATATAATTTAGATAATAAATATGGTGTTAATAAAAAATAGTAATATTAACTTGAATAATTTTTTCAACAAAGACAAACCGAAGCCTAAATTAATTTACCTATTAGATGTTCATTTGGTCGTCGGAGATGAAGGCTTCCGGAGACGTGGTGGATCACCACCATCGTGCTTCATACGCTGTCGCTGGAGCCAATTCTGGCCGCCAAAGGCGCGCTGGAAAAACGAATTAGCGAAAGAGAGAGTGAGAGAGAGAAACGGAATGAGAGTGAGAGAGAGAGACGGAGAGAGAGAGTGAGTGAGAGAGAGAGAGAGAGACGGAGAGAGAGAGTGAGAGAGTGTGTGACAGGGAGAGAGAGGTGGTGTACCGGTGGCCAGAAAGACGACCCGGAGAGAGTAAAGAAAGGGGTTTTGGGTGCGGGGGTTACCGAAGAACCGAGAGAGGGAAGGAGAGTGGTGGCGTCGCAGTTACGGGGGGAGAGGGTGGCCGGAATCGGCATCGCCGGCTTCTCGCCGGAAAAGTGGGTCCGCCGGTAAACGGCTAGGGGGGTGGCGGCTGGATGTTTAATATGTTAGGGTTAGGGTTTTATTTATATATATGGTTTATAAATGTTTAACTTTGGTCCCTCATGTTTGATATTTAGTTACAAATGATTTAAATATTGTATAGCTTGAAGGAAATCCACTTTAGTCCCTAAAGTTTATTTAACCGAGCTTATAAATTATAAATAACTGTATTTTTACAAACCCCACACACGCTAGAGTTATAACATCAATAATTTGATAAATTGTCAGTTCGGGTTTACAAGCTTAACCACAACTACGAAGTATAATTTATTAAAATAAAACGCGAAAAAATCGACATGTTACCAAATGATTACAAAATGAATATAAAACGAGACCCGAAATTGACGAATGTCACAATATCCCCAACTTTTTGGAAATTTCGTCCCGAAATTAAAATAAACTTTAAGAAAAGTAATTATTAACGAATATCGTTTTTAGTAAGATAATTGAATGAACAATTTTAAGTAAAAGAATAACGTTAAATCCTTGTATGATTCGAAAAACGCTACAAATTAGAAACATAATAAATGCACTTATATATAGGATGTACCGGCGGCGTATCCATCGTGCCCTTATCATGATTCGCATTTCTATCGTTTTTCTGCCATCATTCTCGGGTCTGAGTTATCGCACACAACCGCACTTACTATGGCTTTCATACGGGGTGTGCACCCATAATTATTTAGATCGTCGTGTGGTCCACATGGTTCGTCTCATTGTGTGGTTTAAAAGACGTATTTATTTTTTTGAAATCCTAAACATTTGAATCGTGCAAAAATCTGTTGAATTTTACACATATTGTTAAAATAATACCCGCGGTTGGAAATTCTGGGGTTGACCTTTTAAACAAGTAGGAAAATGGAATAAATAATTGAAACAATTTAAATCTTAAAGTATAGCCAAGGTGAAAATAACTATTTTGGTTTAAATAAGTAAAGACGATCAAATAAATAAAATCTAGGGTAGACAATTACGAAATGAGGATTGAAGTCAAATGTCCTCAGCGTGAAGAAATAAGTAAATCATTAAAATCTATGGTTTAAAGTCGGGTCACTAAATTAGTATAAAATCCGATGAGTGAAATTTTAATTATGGGAACTCCGATAAATGGAAGTGAGAAGTCCAATAAATGAAAACGAGAATCCAAAGAGTGGAAAATGAAAAATCCGATAGGTGTAAATGAGAAGCCCAATAAGTGAGTACATGAGGTTGGGGTAAACAACGTTACAATTAACAATAATGTCGTACAATGAGTTTCATACGTGTACAAACTTGAGGTTATAAGTAATTGAGAATACGATTTGCGTGAAATCACGAGAATGAGGTGAGTTTCTTTGGGGTGACGGATACGTGCATCAATATAAATAAAATAGTATTTGATTAATAACCAAAACAATCGATGAAATGTGATAAAACGTGAATACGACCACTATTGTGAAACCATTTATATAATCGTCATTATAATAACGGTTTCTAATAGCGCCAAAACTTGTAGACAGCCACACATAGGCCGTTAATAGATTAGATAAAATGATATAGAGTAATGTGTAGAATCGTGTTTACATAAATGCTCAAATATAAATAACATAGTCATGAAAACATCGTTTAAAAGATAAACAAGATTTTTGGCGAAGTTAAGGTTTTGAAAGTATCACATAACTTGTCATTGAATAGTTTGCATTCGGTCACGAAAATTCAAAACACAAAAATGAAATCTCATGTGCATAATATTGTCATCGAAACATCTCATCAAATGAAAAGAAAATCGTAATAATTGTGAGACTCGAATTTAAATATGTAAATCGCGTAGTGTATAATAGACTAAAATTGCAAATGAGGTCTTAAGCAAGGCCGTCTTATTGTTTCTAAGAAATGTATATACTAACAAGGCATCGCGGTAACGCATAGCTAGGGAAAATATTTAAATCATTATCGAATGTAAATCTTGTAAGCCAAATTGTTAAAGAAATTTATATACATAACGCCGTTGTGATAAGAATAATTTATGAAGAAATGATGCTTGAGATGATAAGAGGTAACAGTTCGCGTAAATCGTTATTGAACAAAACTCATGACACAAACTCTAGTATATAGGGTATTTATAAATGCGTCCCAAAAAGTTTTATGAAGTCACGATCATTGCGTTTATGCAAAATAAGGAAAGTTGTAATTTGTTATTGAATAAATCCCGCATTCAATATTCAAAATGAAACATCGTATTTATAAAGTCATTATGAGATTTATCACCTTAGGTGACAATATTTAAAATCTTGAAATCATACATGTAATCGTTTAATAATCTTTGAATACAAATCCTCATAATAGATTTTTGTTGTCATGACAATCTTAGATTTTTTTTTTCAAAGATGATTTATAAGATTTGGACATAATATGCAAATCGTTAATCTTGAAAGAGTTTATAATCTATAAGTGATTATTTGAATACATGAGGTTGTTATAAATACACTAATTGTATATACATACATAAAAAAAATTAAGGAAAAATGAAGCTTGCGTGTGTATGGAGAGCTTTTAGGCTTCGAATGGTGAATAGTTTGGAAATTTGGCGAATAGTGAGTATGTTTCGGTTGGCTTATTTTAGCTCGGGTTAAGTTGATGGGTTGGATAATTTGATCTTTACTAGTTTGGGTTGAGATTCAGTTTATACATGTATTTCGTAAGGAGTGTTTGGGTTGCTATTTGGATATCAAACTCTATGTTTGGATGTGAACGGTGTGGCGATATGGTTTGTGATTTGACATAGCATGGGTCGAAGGGTTCTGAGTCAAAGTTGGGTAAGCTTTGGTTATTATATGTTCAAGGCGTTCTGTGGGTGTGTTTGTCGGTGTCTTTGAAGTATTTGGATAGTGAGTTTGATAGGTTTTATGGCGTAAAAGTGTCAGTATTTATGGCTTTTTTGTTGGGTTGATTTTGTATATCTTGGATTTACGTGGGGTTGGAGTTGGTGAGGGTATAACTTTGGTATGTTAGGTTTCGTTCACCTTGGGGAAATATTTGATTGTATGGGAAAACTTTTGTAGTGTAAGGATGACTGGTTTAAGGTGGTAGCTCGGGATGAAATACGAGTGTTTAGAAGCTTTGTTGTTTTTCGGGAAATTTTGACTAATAATAGTATTAAGTTGAAATATCATAATTTATAAATAGTGCTTGAAACATTCATGAAATTTTGATAATTAAAATTACAAGTTATTATATATATAAATATATATGTTATATAAATAAAATTTTTGATATCCGAGCGTGTGAATCACACAATTTTTTTACTAAAAGTTTTCCACTAAAATGAGAGTTGTTAAGGTACGTCGGGACGGCTTAGGTTGTAAAATAATTTACAAGAAAATCTGAAATAAATCAACCCGCATAACGTAAATCGTTCTTGAAATGCTTAAAATTAAGTGGTGGAAGACATCATGGAAAAACTAAAGTAATAAAGTTTGCATTTTAAGGTTTATTGTAAAAAAATACAAGTTGATCGTCATGAGGAAGTAAAATAATTTAATTTTTTATTTTTATTTTTATTTTATTTTTTTAGGAACAAATTAAAATTTTGCTTATGAGGAAATAAATATAAAAAGAATATGTTAATTTAATGTCGGAATTTGTTATGAGGTATCAATATGAATGTTGAAAGTTTGCTTTGAGTATAAAAATTTTGCGTAATGAAAACTTTTACCAAGTTCGTTATTTAATATCATCTAACGAAAATATCATGGTAAATTAAAATGACCGGCATTGTAAATCGAGAAATCGACATAAACGATTTTTTTTTGTCTTTAAAATAGAATTTCTATGAAATTTTGCATAAGGATTTCAAGAAACTTACAAGCTATAAGTTTGTAAATTTTTTGAAAAGTCAAGGCGAAACTACCTTAGGAAATTTCAAAACGAGAAAAATCGTAAGATGCAAATTTTATTCGTGAAAATTTATAATGAACCAAGGATTGCATGGTGATAGTTGTTGTGAAAATAAATTTGGGTAACGAAAATTCTACCATGTGTACTATATAATATGGTGTAATTTAAAATGTTGTGAGAATTTAAATAATCGATATTGTGAAATGATAGTTCCAAAATGAACGGGGTCGTTATAAAAATAAAGATTTTTTATGGAAACTTGTATGAAAACTTTAAAGGCAAATTAAAATCTATATAATGGGAGTTTACTTAAGAATTTTAAGGAAAAATTTATCATAAAACCTTTTTAATATGATGAAATTCATATGATCAAAATTGGGTTTATAAATAGTCTTAATGAACAAATAACATACTAAAATCATTATGAATAGTTATATATATATACATATTTTTTTTCTTATATTGAATAGATGACAATAAACGAAATTGTAATAAAATCGTGGTGTGAAATCAATATGAGAAAATTCGTATAAAAACTTTACCATGTAAAATCAAAACATATTAGGATGAATTATAACGGTCAAGTAGAATTTTATAAACGAGAATTTTGCGATGAGAATTTATATGACAAAGTAAAAAAGGAAAAAATTGTTTAAATTTTTGAAATTTGTAAATAATGTCTTAAGATTTAAAGGCGGAAAAATCGTGCATGATCCACCATGACTTGATATTCCGACACTAAAACCTTTTTACAGAAAAAATACCTTGTTGGAATCTAAACATGTGAACGTACCACCGCGTCTTTTTCATGTTTTTGACTCAAATAACGATTGTAACAAATAAAATAAATCGGAATACAACGTCATGTCAAAACACTAGTCCACGAACCACCGTGGTTCTATTGTTTTAACACCGAAAATTAGGATGGTGAGCGGAACACTCGCATTCGACAACTTAAAATGGTCATCTCATATGAGACAATCTTTAAAGAGATTTGAAACAACGGGATCCAAGTTAAACTTATGATCCATAAAACACAATAAAAATAAAAAAAAACTAATGTTTTCGCGGTAAGACAAGGATACCTTACATTATTATGAAAGTGCATGTATGTGTATATATAAAATTAAACAAAATTAAGGTAAGGATACCATAGTATGTTTCGAGTATTTGTGTATATATACAATTTGATGAAATAAATAAATATATAAATAAACAAGTGCATTGAACATGCCGGGGTGCAACCGATTGCCCAAAAATACAAGACACTATTTAAAGTGACAATATTTATTCAACTCATTTTATTTCATAAATCAGTAATCAACACATCTCGTTCACACAAACAAATTGAATACAAGTAACAATTATATTATTCGTTTTAATAATATCCTAACAGTCTTGGTAACGTTTTCGTCAAGTCCTCAAGTCAACAAAAGTCAAACCTGTAACATTTCATAAAATAAAGTTTGTCAACACAAAGGTTGGTGAGCAATTCATAATTTTGAGCATATAGGTATATAGTAATAAAAAGCCACAAAACTTGTATACGAAACAATAGATAAAAGCAACAACTTGGATAAAATAGATATCGCTAATAGTTTTACGTTAGCGACACCTAGCTATAAGGGGATGCCAAATAGTCTAGGATTTTATAGTTATCGTTAATTGCATTACGTTAACGACACCTTGCCATGAGGGGTTGTCAAATGGTCTAGGATTTATAGTTCAATCATCCAAAAGCGATAAACACATAAGCATGTAAGCATAGAACACCAAATCGATCAATTATTTAAGTAAAGTATACAATCACGTTTGTGGGTTTAAGATTTAAGTAAATAAAGCATTTAGTTTGATAAGTATGAAATGACACCCCAAAACGAAAGATGAAAAACGGGGTATGAAAGTACTCACCTCGATTGACGAATCGAGAACTAATAAATGATCGACATATAGAAAACTTGTGAACGAAACGAACGAATCTGACTTGAAAGCTAATTGAAAAAGAATAAATATTATATTAATGAACTTGAACTTTAGTTGAAACTACATTGAAACATTGAACGAGGAGGTTCGGTTGTTAATCGTGTTACCGGTTAATTTGTTAACGATTAGGGACTCGTACTTAATTAATAATTTAAAATAAAATAATATTATTTTATTGGGCTTTTAAATAACTAAACCAATATTAAATATAAACAAGACGGGTTTAAATCAAGAGTTCGGTTTTATAAAAATGAATAGATAATAAAGTTTATAATGATGTTATTAATGATAAAGATAGTAATGATAATAATAATTCTAAAATATGTTTATATATATATAGATATATAAGATAATGATGATAATAATACATAAGAATACTACCAATTGAGAATTGTTGTTAAAACTAATAAATATAATAATAATTACTTTTATTATTGAATACATTATTAATAGATTTATAAATTTTAATAATAATAATAATTATTATTATAATAATTATATGTGCCATATTAATGATAATAACTAGTACTTATAACATTTTAATAATAATAGTTATTAGTGATAAAAATACAATTTGGGTAACAATGACGTTAAATGGCAACTAGCTCGACATGGGTTTCGGTTCAATAAAACAAGTAGATAATATTTGTATCCAAAAGTAATAATATTCATAGAGATTAATAATAATAATAATAATAATAATAATAATAATAATAATAATAATAATAATTTGCTTTATTAGTAGTTAATAATAACATCATTAAGTAGTATTTAAAATAATAATGATACCATACTTAATTTTGGTTCAGTTTCTAAACGAGTTCACCATATTAAAGATCTATTAATAAATATGACATTAATAGTACCAATAGTTAAAATTAATAATAATATACATCTTTATAAGGAGTTAATAATAATAATAATAATAATAATAATAATAATAATAATAATAATAATAATAATATAATTTAGATAATAAATATGGTGTTAATAAAAAATAGTAATATTAACTTGAATAATTTTGTTAACAAAGACAAACCGAAGCCTAAATTAATTTACCTATTAGATGTTCATATGGTCGTCGGAGTTGAAGGCTGCCGGAGACGTGGTGGATCACCACCACCGTGCTTCATACCCTGTCGCCGGAGGCGCGCCGGTAAAACGAATCAGAGAAAGAGAGAGAGTGAGAGAGAGAGAGAGAGAGAGAGAGAGACAGAGAGAAAATGAGAGAGAGAGAGAGATACGGAGAGAGATTGAGAGAGAGAGAGAGGCGGAGTGAGAGAGACGGAGTGAGAGTGAGAGAGTGAGAGGCGGAGTGAGAGAGACGGTGAGAGAGTGTGTGACGGGGAGAGAGAGGGAGGTGGTGTACCGGTGGCCGGTTTTCCGGTCGCCGGAAAGATGACCCGGAGAGGGGAAAGAAGGGGGTTTTGGGTGCGGGGGTTACCGGAGAACCGAGAGAGGGAAGGAGAGTGGTGGTGTCGGAGTTACGGGGGGAGAAGGTGGCCGGAATCGGCGTCGCCGGCTTCTCGCCGGAAAAGTGGGTCCGCAGGAAAACAGCTAGGGGGTGGCGGCTGAATGTTTAATATGTTAGGGTTAGGGGGTTTATATATATATATATATATATATATATATATATATATGTGGTATAACTTTGGCCCCTCATGTTTGATATTTAGTTAAAAATGATTTAAATCTTGTATAGCTTTAAGGAAATCCACTTTAGTTCCTAAAGTTTATTTAACCGAGCTTATAAATTATAAATAACTGTACTTTGACAAACACCACACACGCTAGAGTTATAACATCAATAATTTGATAAATTTCCGGTTCGGGTTTACAAGCTTAACCACAACTACGAAGTATAATTTATTAAAATAAAACGCTAAAAACTCGACATGTTACAAAATGATTACAAAATGAATTTAAAACGAGACCCAAAATTGACGAATGTCACGGGAGTGCCCTGGACGCTCGTTGTGATAACTTCGGTCACTTTGCGTATATGTGCTCGGAACGTATGAAGAAAAATGATGAATCTAATTTGAGCAAAATTGATGATTTTGATCCAGCTTTATTTATGATAAAAGGTGTCACACCCCGACCAAAGACGGCGGAACATGCCGGGGTGCAACGATTGCCCATAAGCGCATGACACTATTTAAAGCGACAATATTTAACAAACTCATTTCATTTCACAACATCGAAAATGTCACATAACCAAATATTCATAAGTCAAAAACAACAACATGTAACAAAATATAGCAAATCAAATATTGTTCATTTTTGCTAATATCCTAGAGGTATTTGTGACGTTTTCTTCTCCAAATTCCATAATCAACCTAGATGCAAACCTGTAACATTTCATAAAATAAAATTTATCAACACAAAGGTTGGTGAGCAATTCATAAGTTTGAACATATAAGTATATAATAAGAAAAGCCACAAAACTTGTATACAAAACAATAAATAAGAGCAATAACTTGGATAAATAGATAAAATCGCTAATAGAATTACGTTAGCGACACCTTGCTATAAGGGGATGCCAAATAGTCTAGGATTTAATAGTTATCGTTAATTGCATTACGTTAACGACACCTTGCTATAAGGGGATGCCAAATAGACTAGGATTTTTAGTTCCACCAACCGAAAGCGATAAACACATAGGCATATAATCGTAGAACACCAAATCGAGCATTTATTTAAGTAAAGTATACAATAACGTTTGTGGTTTAAGACCCAAGTATAAAGCATTTAGTTTAGATAAGATGAAATGTCACCCCAAAAACAAAATATAGAAAACGGGGTATGAAGTTACTCACGTTCAAGTAATAAACTTGAAAAGTTGGTAATTTGGAGATTTGCCGGAATGACGGATTAACGTATGAATCCTAAATAAAAGAAAGTCTTGGATTTAGAAAGGTTGTCTTGAAAATCTTTAAATAAAATAATTGTTGCAAAAAGTAAATAATTAAAGTTCAAGGTTTAAAATGTAGCTATTAAAAATTTATAATAATAACCCTTTAAAATGTAAGTTTGCTCGAAACTAGGTTAAAGTATCTAATCTCAATATTTACTTAACCTATGTTAAGTAATAATGTGAGAAAAATGCTAAATGTAAGTTTCTTTGGGACAAAGACACGAAAACGGGTCTTTAACGAGTGTTCGGGTTGTTGGTTTGGGTCTTGATAATTGGTCAAACTCAAAGTCAACTTTCCAAAATAACAAATGTTATGAGATAACTCAATAAAACTTAACCAAGTATGTAGATCTATTGTTTTAGAACTAATAACGCACGTTAAGCGAGTGTTCGGTTTTGTCGGTCCAAACTATGTTATGAGATCAAGTTGGATCTAACATTTCCAAGTACTTAAGAAAATAATTAAAATCAGTTTGTAAACTATTTTTAAAGAAATATACAAGTCTTGATAGCTAAAAACACACCTGTGTGTCTTAAGCGAGCAAAAATCGAATCGGTTCGGTTTCCATCTCACAATACGTGCCTTGATGGTTTCTACATGCCCAAATATCATAGATATAATGATGTATAAATAAAAATACTTAAGATTTACAACTAAAAAGTTGACGGGTGGTCCATGGGACAACCCTTAAGTGAGTTAATACCGTAATAATCATGTATTGAATTGGTTTATCTTGTGGAATTAGATGACTACGGTGTGTTCGGTAAATTGTAGATACAAAGGAGGTTCCGGGGCTATTATGGTGTATAACGATGAAACCAATGGAACCGACGCGTTAAGAAGATCAAACAAGTGAAGAAAATGATGTTTTGTGGCTGAAGTCCACCGTGGCTCACGGTCTACACCGTGAGCCACTGTCCAAATGAGCAAAAACAACAGAGGCCACCGTACCGTGGCCTCTGTGGACACCGTGGTCCACGGTGGAACCGTGGGCCACGGTCCAGTATTGCAAGAAGACCACCGTGACCCACGGTGGAGACCGTGGGCCACGGTCCAGATCGTAACTGCCGATTTGTTTTAGTTTATTACTCATTTTTGGGTTGTCTTTTCATTATCTTTTCAACCCAAACACCTTAGAGACGAATTTTGGAAAGAAAGTATAAGACTTTGGTGTTTATAATCATTCGTTTGGGTTTATGATTCGTTCGATTATCTTAATTGGGGTGATGATTAATCAAACGATGTGTGGCTAGTACTCTTTATGTTCTTTCCCGAATTGTAAGGTTTTCTAATTGGATATTGGTTAATCGTTTATGTTATTGATGAGATAGTATTTTGATCATATGATTATTTTGCTATGGTGATTGTGTGTTTGTTTTGTAATTGTTAGTATGGTATACGTGTTCTTGACTATCCTTTCTTGGTGCCATAGGAAATCGAGATTTAGTAGAAGAGAATTAGGGTTAACAATACTAAACTGATTTTTGAGTGATAACCTTGCGTTTTTGTAATCCAAGTACTTAGTCCTCTCTTATCACATCCAAACGCATTTTCACGAACTATAATTGTGTAGTTCATCTCACAAGTAAACATTAACTTTATCAACTTTGGAAACCTGAAATCGGGAGAGAGCATTCTTTCTTATATTGTTTAAAACTTGTTTATTATTTTAGTTATTTTTGTTAATCAAAACCAAGCAACCAACTCTTTGAAGTTACTTTTTGCACTTAGTTTAATTTAGATAAATAACAAAACTACTTGGTAACACAATTTCCACAAACTCCCTGTGTTCGATACCCGCTTATCGCTATTTATTAGTGTAATCGGTTTATTTTTGAGTGAGTCTTCGACCTCACGTCAAAAGTCAACAACAAGTCTTTTATGCAAAAGTTTGGTTTGGTTCAGTTTCCATCTCACAATGAGTTCATAGATGGTCTCCACATACCCAAGACTTGTAAATGTGACAAACAAACTAAAATGAGCAGAAGTTAAGCATAAATAATATGTGCAAACAAGTTATGTGTGTGTATATATATCAAGAACACGAAGTCCTCCATGAAGCCTTGCCTTACGATGTTCGAAACTTAACCAACCGGAGTCGAAGAAGTAACTACCAAAGGTAACAAGGGATGTGTATTATATATATGTTGTACCACCATAAACAAGTATTAATAAGACTACATAAGCTAATTAGAATGAAAGAAATAACTCAGTTTGACTTTTAGAAGTCAAACCTTCAAGAAAACTAAGAAAACAACCTTTAGATCTTTGAATTTGAGAGAGTTTTTGGTGTTGTAGCAGGGATTAATAGGTGGAAATGGTGGTGTATATATAGGGTAAGTTGAAAGGGTCAAGCATAAAGGGTTTTGCATGAAAATGGAATGGTTTGGTCACATGTTTACATAATTTGAAACAAAAAATGTGCAACTGATCTGACACTGGTTGCGCTGCGCGACGCCCTAGGGTGCCCCCCCGTCGCGCTGCGCGATTTCCAGATTTTCCAAGTTTTCAAAAATGGCAGTTTTGGCCCCCGAAGTTCGTTTTAAGTGATTTTTACGCGTTTTAAAGACCGAAATGAATGTTTTCAAGACACAACAAGTGTAAAACAATATTATAACATAAAATCCATCATTTTGATTATATCCAAGGTTTTGGTTTACAAAACGAGTCGGTTTACATAGTAAAACAAATGCAAAACGAATACAAATAAGACCCGAAATTGACGAATGCCACAAAAGGTTATCAACAAACGATTTTTTCTGAATGAAGACAGTAAAAGGTTATCAAAACTAAGCTAATGGAGAAATATGTTTGGTATCTCGACAACGGAGCATCGAATCACATGACGGGTAATAAAGTGTATTTTTATGAATTGAATGAACGAATAACAGGAATTGTGAAGTTCAGAGATAAATCTTGTATTGATATTCGGGGAAGGGTCGGTCATAATTGAAGGAACGATAGGGGAGTAGCGTCTGTTGACCGTGTCTATTACATCCGAGCTTACAGAGCAATATCATAAGTCTTGTTCAAGCAACGAAAAGTGGATGCGAAATTCACATAAAAAACAATTTGCTAATCATTAAAGATGGTAGAGGTAAGCCTTTGATAAAGGTGACAAGGACCAAAAACCGATTATACAAGATTAACCTCAAGATAACAAGTTTTGGTAAATGAGCTACCATTGGAATAAAGAATTTGCAGGCCGGGATCTTCAAAGAATTGGCGTGAAAGAAGACAAGCTGAGTGCGAGTTAGATTCCAATAAAAGATCCAAGTTCCAAAATTCAAAGTCCAAATAAGAGTGTTCAAAAAACTAAACGCATGGTAGAAAGATATTTAAGTCCACGGGAAGACGAATAATGATAAAACGAAACAAGTGTTTCTTCAAGCCAAATGGAGCCTAAAGAACATTTCAAGAGATCAAGAAAAGCCTCGTGAGAATCAAGAGAATGATGACAAGCATGAAGTTGAAGACCCGCCAATTTTGAATAGAAAATTAGGGGGAGAGTGGGATACAACAATTGGGGGGGGGGGGGTGGTAATTGTTGGCTTAGTTGTTGTTTGACCTGAGTGTATGACCCAACCCAAGAATTAAAAGGTGTTATTAATGAGTTGCTTAATGACCAAGTTAGGGTTATTATGCTTTCTTATTAGCTAAATTAGAGTTAACATTATAAATAGGGGTAACCGATTTAGGGATTGTCAAGATGAGGTGCAACCAAGTTTGGGTTCATCAAGAGTCAAACAGTGTTGGGGTTTGAGAGAATTGTAATCGTTTTTTTGACTTAGATTTTCTGATTAATATAAACGAGATTTATTAGTTTACGTTATGTTTAATTATCGATCGGGACTTGAAACCCGACCAAAAATCAATAAAAAACCGTCGAAACTCGACCATACCCGGAACTCTATGTGCACAAATAGGGTATTTTTAATACCCAGTTTGGGTATATAATCGGGGTTGGGTATGGAAAAATGGGTATTCAGAGAAACCAGGTTTGGGTATGGGTATTGAAGAGAAGAATCATACCCTATGTATCCGAGTATGGTATAATCAGGTACTAGAAATGGGTGTGAGCTTAGGGATTAATACCCGGTTTTAAAAAGTTTTTTTTTAATTATCTAATTCAAAAATAAATTCATTTAAAAATAATTAGTAAACATAATTAAAGAGATTACAATAACATAAATAAATTCATATAAACATTATTTGTTCCACGATATACAGATTTTAAAAACTTAAATATAAAAGTTGTAAAGTAAACATAAAAATATACTTTAGAAATTTAGATATTCTATCAGGTAATTAATAAAAAAGGTATCGGGTTTAACCGATTTAAGATAATCTCGTATATGCATACAGTTCCATGTATGGGTATTCAACTAAAATTGTATACCCTATACATATCATAAAGGTAGAGTTGGATTCGTTTTGGGTATAAAATATCGAGGCACAAAAAGAAATGGTTTCTTTCTTGTGTCCAGTTTCGGGTACATGCTTTTTCTTTAACTCTACCTGAAATTGGTTCCTACCCGACTCGGTTCTTGACTTTATTAACCAAATCCATAACCAATTTCTACTAGGTTCCGGTTCAATAAAAACCCGGTTTGTTCACCTCAACACAAAACAAGATTTGATCATTTGTTGAGTTGTTGGCATCTCCACTTTTATTTCATTGGAAATCCTGTCCAAGCCCAATTAACTACATACTGAAGTTCTACTAGAAGGCCAAAGGCCCGTTATAGTCCCGTTATAGTTATTAGGGTTAAGAACATTTTATAATCCTGACAGCTCATCTAAGTTTGCTTGTATGAAACTTTTGGTGTTTCCTCTCTACATAAACCCAAGGTCGCAAAAAACTTGAGCAGCGTCTAACATTAGGGTTTTACATATAAAACCAGCCGTTAAAATTCTTGTTTCATCTCTCACAACAATATTTTTATTTTTGCAACTCGTTAATTTAATTTTAGGCTTCGCTATCTGGTCGGCAAGAATCTGTTCAGTTTCTGCCCGACTCGTTCCCTTGAAGCAATATCAGTCGTGCTGTTCTAAACTTTCATATCTCGTCCGATCTTCGTTCGAGATTATTATTAGTGTAGCTACATTTATATATATATATATATATATATATATTCTTTTTTAATTGATTTTGATTTATATATTCAAGTTTTGGAGAATGATTGGCAATGATGAGCCAATACAGACCTGTAATGATTTGCGAACATGATCGCATCTTATGAACATCTAAGGGACTGAGCCTTGTTTTATTTCTCCAGATACTCTTAATCTCTTGTTTTAAGTTATTAATAAATTATTTCATACAGTATTTAACTATTTAGGTAAGATAGACATCACATATTGATAACTGTTGGTTACATCCAATTCTGGTAATCTAAAAGATTGTTTGAATTTGCTACAGTTAGGACTGTAACCTAACATTGAACTTTTTAAAGTTTGGTCAACTGTTTGTATACTGAAAAGCTGGGGTTTTAAAGTTCTAAATTTACAAAAAATTCATTACTTTTCTCTTTCCATTTTTTAATTAAGGGATGTTTTGTTTTATAATAAAGTTCTATATTTTAATAATATACAATAGTAGAACTTTATGGTGTTTGTATCATTTGATGGAATGAAATTCTGGATGAGTTTGTTATTTTGAACCAACAATTTTATAAAATGTAGATTAAATCCTTCATTAATTCATGAAAAAAAGGGAGTTCAAACTTTGGTTCCTAAGAGAGAGTCTTCAAACCTCTATGGTGGATAGAGGTGAGCAAATTATGGATATAATTGAACCATTTTTAACCGATAACCAACTTAATTGCTAGGTTGGTTTGATAAGTTGATAAAAACTGTCAAATAAGAGCTGGTTTTGATTAAATAATAATCAAAAACAGAGTCTTCTAACGTCTATGGTAGATAGGGGTGAGCAAATTACGGGCATAACCGAACCATTTTTAACCTTCAAACGTCTATGGTAGATAGGGGTGAGCAAATTACAGGCATAAACACCATTTTTAACCGATAACTGCTGGGTTGATTTGATAAGTTAATAAACACTGTCAACTACGAGTTGGTTTGACTAAATAAAAATCAAAACTTGTCAAAATTTCCCCAATTTTGTACTTTCATATGGATAATCAGAAGGCATATTTTATTCATTGTTGTTTGGCCTTACTATTATTGAACTTTCTATTTTCTGTAAGATTATATTTAATTTTTATTATTATGAGAATTTTGTTATCATTATTATTAGACAAATTAGTAAAAAACATCATTTATGTTTGAACGTTTTTCAATGGACAATCATCTTTAACAAAAAAAAATGTCAAAGACGGGTATCGTGTTTTAAATTTTGTTCACGTTACGTCTTTTGGTACTAACCCAGCCAGCCAAGTATGGTCATATGCTTTGCACATGAGAACAGTTTGGTCATTTTATTTTTATGTAATTTGACTAAAGATTTGGCATTTAAAAAAACTTTTATTTTTTAATAAAATAAAAAAATATACAAATAACCTTTCTCTCTCGCACTCCCTCACTCACACACCCCTCTCTCTACCATCCACTCCATGCAATGCCATCATCCTCTCCCCACCATCTTCATCATTACCACACCACCAAAAACCACCGTCACCACTAATCTCCATAACCTAAGAGCTACAAAACAAGACCGCCATCGATCTCATAAAATCAACCTCCTCGATCTCATAAAATCAACCTCCTAGACCGCCTTTGATCACTTGAAATCAACATCCAGGTGTGAGCCAAGACATAGCATTGGTGAACTTAGAACTTCGGAGAGAGAGAGACACGGCAAACACCTCGTTATTCTACCTCCTCCAGTCCCCCTCCCCCCACACCAAAAAAAAAAATTTTTTTTGAAGAATGTGACAAACTAAGGCAAAAAAAAAAACAAACAACCATAACCCGACCTAAATTGGACCAAATTTGAGATGTAATCCAGATCATTCCTAAGACAAAATTAGACCTGAACTAACGCCTTGTTCTTGAGTTTTTTAACAAAGGAAAGAGAATGATAAGAAATGGAAGGGAAGGAACTTTTTTTTTAATTAGGTGTGTTCTTGAGTTGGAAGGAAATTAGAGGAATTGAAAGGATAACTATGTTAAAAAATAGTTATCATTAGTAATCATCTCATTTTTGGGAGGATAACTTATTGAGAAAATACATTAATTTAATCTCTCATAACTCATCATACTCCTTTCCTTTTCATCTTAAAAAAAAACTCAAGAACACTCATTTTTTAACTATCCTTAATTTTTCTTTCTTTTTTCTCCTTTAAAAAAACTCAAGAACAGAACGTAAGAGTGATAGTCTTATATTTCAGGTGATTTTTGTGGTGGTGGCCTGCCGGTGGAGGTTTCATGTGGTTGGGAACATATAAACAACTGTTCCTGGCTACATTGCAGGTGGTCGCTAGGGTTTTGAGAAAATTGGTGGTGTGGTGGTGGTTTTGTTGTGGTTTGTATACCAGATCTCGAGAAAGAGAGAGAGGTTATATTTTTTAATATATATATGTGTGTATATATATATATATATATAATTTTACTTAATAAATATATGTTGAATTTACACACTGTCCTCAAGTGCAAAGCACATTACCATATTTCATGAAAATTTTTTATCTGAGTTAGTACCAAAGGATGTAACGTGAACGGAGTTTGAAACATGAAATACGTTTTCTGGCATTTTTTTCTAAAGGATGTCCACTGAAAAAACGTTCAAACATAAATGACGTCTTTTGCTATTTTGTTTTATTATTAGTATAAATGTTATCATATTTATCAATAACAACAGTTTTGACATTATATACATAGATAAAAGTAAGTGTTGATGTCACGAAAGATTTTTAAAACTATTGTTTTGGCCTTTATATAATTTTACTTTCAAAGACCATGCAATGTGCCTATTTGATTCAATGGCTTTAGTTAGCTTTTCCAACTCACGATCACAATTTGCCAAAGATCAAATCTCAAGTCTAACAACTTATTTTTTTGTTTTAGTTATTGTATTAGATTTTATTATTAGAATTTTTTCAAGTATGTTTTTTTTATTTAAATATAATACGATAATCTAACAAAATTATATATTAGATTTGCTTCTCGTTATATACAAAGAAAATTTGAGATATACGAATATACATATTAGTTGCTTCTAGGTTGGTAATATAACTTGAACTTCAAGAGTGAACCACTTCTTCATATAAGGTATTGTCACACAAATGTATATACGCATGCTTGCATGGTTTATATAAACTTGACGAAATAATGTAAATAAATATGCCCACATAGTAATATTTGCTACCAAAGTTTTAGGTCCATTTACATTGTTTTGGTTATGGTTAACCGGCCCTTATTCGACTCAGTATAACATTCAAAACCGAATAACTAAAACTGCAATAATAGATCGGTTATGGATATGGTTATTTATTAACTAACATATCGGTTATGGTTATATGTTTGACCCAAAACCACTTCAAATCGACACATACACACCTCTAATAATGGATATACATTTACGAGGTTACTTGACTCTCAATGTCAAAAAAGTTTACAACTTTACATGAATAGTAGTGTACATTAGACGATGATACATGCTTTCCACTTATTTTAATGGTTTTGTAGGTCAATCTCTTTAACAAAAAGTTTTGCTTAAAGTGGAGCACCCCTGCACCTTTTATTTTCAGTTAATCCACTAATGCCTAAAGGGTGAATTAAAGTGGGGTCAACATTATACCAACCAATAATATTTTCTTTATTTAATTTGAGTCAACCAACAACAATGTGATTGTTAAAGAACGAGTTAGTTAGCCAATGCGTAATGGAGGGGCTACAAATAGAGGCGAACTGCGATACGTGGCGCCCAGTCAGTAAGAAGTTAGAATTTGTTTTTAGGGTGTAATGGTGTAGGAGCTACAAACTGAGCATACAATATCTTTTTTTATTATTTTCTTTTTATAATTAAACTAATCAAATAAAAACCATTTTATTTAAATATTTAAATAAAAATGCATTAAAATTAAAAAGAAATACAAAAGAATACATAACTAAAAAATGATACATAACTAAAAAAAACTAATATCCATAATATTCGCGCATTTTTTTGACTCGTCGTCGTTGCAACAATGCGGCCTCTTCGTGTGACCCGACCGCTTTGAGGGATTCGTATTCTTTACTCATTTCCCGCAACTCCATTATATCAACAATCTTTTCGTGTCATTTGTTGGTTTCTCTCATGGTATCGTTGAGTTTCTCGACAAACTTTTCGGGTTTTTTGATCACTTCTGTCATGATAGCGGTGAGTTCCACGGGTTTCGGTTGGTTCGGTTGGGGTTGTTTGTAGGATTATTTTGCTAGATTTTTTGAAGAATTTGGGTATGAATTGTGTATGAAATGGATATGAAATGAAGAAGAAAGTGTATGTTTATATATATATATTGTTTTAATTAATTTTATTTTTTTTATTTTTGACCGTTTGAAACGGTAATAATAATAAAATATTATTATTTTTAAACCAACGCAGGCGACAAAAGAACCCTGTCCCCGCTCCTTTTTGCCCACATAGCACCGGGGTAGGGGAGGGGGGGTTGGTGTTCGCGCCCCTTCTCGTCTAAATTGTAGCCCCACTACACGTGGCCTTAAAGTTTGTTGCCTATAATAATGATGCGAAAGGGTGTTATTCTAGCAACATAAACATTGTTTAATGAAATCCTTTTATTGGTCTTTAGAAAAAAAAGTTGAATGTTGTCCAAAGTAGTAAGATGTTTGTAAGAATAAAAAAAAAAGGATATAGATGATGCATGAGAATCTTTTAATATAAGTTAGATATAATTACAAATACTGTTTTTTATATTTTTACCTAATTATATTCATTATATATATCTTCAAATTGATCTTTTTACTCAGATCACATGTCTTGCACTTAGAAGCAAATTGAAAAAAAATCATTTAATGCAGATTAATAAAGTATGCTCTTTATTAATATTGTATTAAAATTACAAAAAAATGCAAATATAACAAAACAGTACAAATAAAAAACCATTTAATGACATATAAAAAGTGTCACAAGAAACCTAGGAAGTGTCACTAAAGAACCTTGTTGGAATGAGTGACACACAAAAAAAGTGTCACTAGAAGCGCTACCACTTAAGCCGTTTAGTGGCACTTTTCTCGTCTGCCACACAAACTTTTCGGCTTTTAGTGGCACTTATTTTCGTATTCCATAAAAATATTTTGGAGTTTTAGTGGGATTTTTTTCATATGCCATTAAAACATTTTGGTCTTTCAGTGGCATTTTTATCCGTATGCCATTAAAATATTTTTGGACTTTTAGTGGCATTTTTTTTCCATATGCCATTAATAACATTTTGGACTTTTAGTGGCATTTTTATCCGTATGCCATAAAAACATTTTGAAATTTCAATGGCATTTTTATCCGTATGCCATTAAATTATTTTTGGATTTTTAGTGGCATTTTTTTCGTATGCCATTAATAACATTCTGGACTTTCAGTGGCATTTTATCCGTCTACTATCATAAAATAAAAATAAAACCGTCAAACATAGAAATTATAATATCTTTACCACAACTAAAAGTTCAATCGCATTCTAAACACACACCAATCGCATTCCATATACATATTATATGTCTAATAACTCTCAAAAAGTCAAAAATTAATCATATAAAAAGGAAAATAACAAATATTCGAATAAAAACTAAAAACTTCATCACACTTGTTAACCTCTTTCATCATCTTCAATCTTCATGCAAGGCGCCTAATAAGAAAAATAAAAACTTTTCAATATGTAAATAATATGGACACTAACTTGTGCAGCATACTTATTTATTAATCTAAAATCGATAATAACCTATTAAAATCAACCATCTCAACACTTGTGAAAAAGCTAAACTAGCCCGAGCCTAAAATAAGCTCGTTCTATAAACGAGCCCAAGTTTCATTGTCGAGCTCGAGCCGGCTAACGAGGCAAATATTTTTATTATATATATATATATATATATATATATATATATATATATATAATGTGTGTATAATGATGCTCTCACAACTAAGCTTTAAATTTATTAAACGAAAATTCTAGAGAAACCACACAAAACCGGCAAGTGTACCGATTACTAATAGTATAGCTCTAAGGAAGTCCGAGTATCGAACACAAGGACACTTGAAAACGTTAATGATACTTAACCCTAACCAAGACTCACCTAAGAATATTTAAATTATTTTTAATATAATTAACTACTTAACCTAAGTTACTTTAACTAAATTAATTAACTAGACTTAACTTAACTAAACTCTTAACAAAACTTGGAAACTTTACTGCAATCGGAGAAAACATCTACCTAGGTAAGAATCATATTGAAGGTATAATGAGCTAATGGATTGAGAATCTCACGACACCGGTTCCTAAGGATGACACAACTAAGGTTCACTCAAGAAAGCTAAATCACCTCTCAGTCTCACTAACAAACTCTAACTTACACTTAGTTGATTTTAAGAACAAACCGGGAAACAAATTGTTAAAGTGCTCTAATGTCGACTCTCCTCTCGGTCTCACTGACACACTAACCTGATGGAGACGAATACTATGCAACCAAGGATAGAGGAACAATTTAGTTTAACTTAAACTAGGTCAACTAATCGCTCACAAACCCAAACCCGACAAGAACCGAACCCGCTCTCGCGCGATCCTAATCCTAACAAGTAAGAGCTATGAGACGACCTTACTTCCTATCACCTCTCGGTCTCTAAGAAGGTGCCTACCCGCTGAATTTAACTAATTACCATACCCACTAAAACCCTACGGTTGATCACCCGCAAACAAACCCTAAACACAAAGTAAAGAGTTCTAACAAGCAACAATCAATCAAAACTTATTCAATTAATCAAAGCAAGAGGTATATGAGTATAATTAATAAATTCATAGCCACTAAACACAACCTAGTTCAATGTTAAACCAAACTTTTCATTAACAATTCAAGTCATGATAATCAACAATCCATATTACTCATTAAAACCTAACAATATTCATCTAACCTAGGTAGAACTAACTAGTTTAGCCTAACGTTAATTTTGGACAGCAGCTATATCATATTATAAACACCATATTAATCATCATAAACATCATATTAATCATTCAACAATCTATCAAGATCATACACAATCCAATCTTCAATTCAATTGCAAAACTATTCAAGTAAAAGATCAAAATCAACAAGTTATGTATCTTGAATAATAGAACAAAGTTTATGAGAGTAATAGTTAAGATTAGGGCTGAGTTTATGGATGAATATCGACCCTAGCTGCTGTACCAAGTCTTCCTTAAGCTTCTCTAATGATCTTCTTTTTCCTCTAACCGTCACAAGCTTCAAAAACACTTTTTTTCTTTCTTTTCTTGGCTGCAGATTGCGACCGGACTAGGGGGGCTGCTGATTTCGGGATTTAGGGCTGGTCTAGGGTTTTTTTTCTTGTTAATTAACTTAATATATTATCATGTAAGGCTTTAATTTTGTGGGATTGGGTCGGGCCTTGACTTTTAGTCTTCAAAATTGATCAAAAAGGCCCCTAGAGTCTTCAAACTTTACTCTTTTCTCCATTAAAACTCATAACCTACAATTAATATTCAATCTTTATAAGATCATGCAAAAACCATCCATAACTCTTATTTATTAAACAATTAAGCACTTAAAACATGATAAACGATACGGAAAGTAAGTGTGTTTTACAACACATCAAACATCCCCACACTTAAGACCTTTTTCGTCCCTGAAATAGTCTAATGCAGTTGGATCAGAATCGGAAAATACAGTCTTAAAAACATATTGGTTAATTTTTTAAAGCTTAGAAGAACGCAAAAACCGTGATCACCGATATTGTTATCCACTTAAACCCATGCCTTAATCTTTACCGGGACAAATAAGATCCGACAATAATATTACTCAGTGGTTTACACAATTAAGACCCGCTTATTTTCAGCTTTAACCGGACCAGACCACCCCAAATTGACTTAAACCTCAAAATTAGCAGAATTAAAACTTTTGTTGCTCTATTTATTTTCATGAATAGTTAAGACGATCAAAGGTATTGTTTATCCACCTAAGCTTAAGCATCAAAGTCTACCAAGCAGCCATTAGATACGATTAAGGTTCAATTAATTATTAGCTAGTGTTCCCCACAACATGACATACCCCTGTTATCAAGCAATACACCGAAACCATCACCATAGGTGAGTATGCAAAATTTCATCTGTATGGCTTACATGTAGCGTGTCCCTTGTGGTCCGTTTCTTAATGGTAATGAGACGCGAGCAAGGGGACCCCGCATGGCTAACAGCGTGGATGATCAAGTCTGTAGTGTATTTGTACTTTTGTACTTTTGTGATCATGTTTAAAGACTTATAAGGGTTTGCTCTTTTTGGCTTTATTTTAAATATCCACAACCCCACTTAGGAATTGTGAATACCCAGATGAATATATTGCATACAGACCCATGGTCTCCGGACCCGAGGCATCCCATCAATACAAGATTTAAGGTTATAAAACCATACGCCAATGAGGTGTAAAACACTAAACTAGCCGTTTAAGATTTATATCACAGGTTACACGGCATACTCTAGCGTTAAACCTACCCAAGCATCATATGATAAAGTATTCAAATTTTTAAAACTCATGATATTTCCACTTTTTCATACCAAAATTTGAGGCTTGAGTATGGCCCGACCTTTCATTATTTATTTTCCACGGACAAAACGCTTTACTCACAAAAGATTTCCGTTTTAACCATTTTATCAAATTTGCTTTTTCATTTTCAAGGTTGAGCCTACCGACACATCCCAAGTTAAGTGCGTTTTCTTTTATTTATCTCATATTATTAGTAGTTTGAAAAACCGATTTTCGATAAATATCATTATCTCCCACTTTAACGCAAAAAAAAAAACTAGATTCAAGGGACATTTTTCTTTAAAACATTTTATTTATTTATTTTTTATTTTTTTAATATTTCTTTATTTTTCTTAAAAATGAAAACGTCAATTCCCCATCCCCACACTTAAATTTCACATTGTCCTCAATGTGAGACAAGGAAAAGACAAAACTAAACATAAAGTGGAACAGACTCCCCTGGTATATGTGATCATGCAAGTGTGCGGTGAATCATATTCCTTGCTCTCCTATTCGAACGCAAGCTTAAAACTCCAGTGCTCTCTATCAAGCTATCACTAACGAACGAATGCGGCAATCCTTAAGCAAATTGCATCCCCACACTTGTTTCAAACCCCATCTCATCAGCCGTCATCAACCAATCAAGGAATAACCTGCAAGTAAGAGAAGAAAAACCCGGCAAAACTCGGAAATAAAAATAAAATGAAAATAAAATAATAAGAAAAGATATTACCGAGTTGCCTCCCGGAAAACGCTAAGTTTATTGAATAGTATTCAGCCGGACTCGCTCCCGAAACCTCAATCAGGAGGCTTCTCCTTTATCCTCTTCCCATCGATGCTCCTCAATACTCTCCTCTTACAATTGGTTGGGAAGAAACCAATTGCACAACTCTCATGGGCACGACCATATGAATTAAAATCTGTCCACCAACTCTTAGACTCCCCAAAAAATGATCCCTTAAAGTGAAATGGGAGTAACGAACTCTTCTACACACCATGATCTCTGAGCCTAGATATCCTCCTTATTCTTTTAGCCAACTTTTTAAACCTCAGCACGTCCCGAATGGAGATTGAGTACGGTTCATGTTTTGGTTTTTCACATTCAAAGTGAAATGGTGGAAAGACTGATTCACCAACCACCTCATGGCTCTCCTCACAAGGCGCATTCTTGATCCCCGCATTTGGCTCGTTATACAATAGATCCTCAAGCAACTTCAAATCGCCAAGTGGGTCAAACTCTCCTTCATCTGTTATGGTGAAATCCATTGACTCTTCGCCAAACTCACCCATGAACTCGTTCTCCCAAGAGGGAACATACTCCTCTACTTTCTGCTCCTCCATTCCGGTATCTTCAATCTCACTCGGGGTTTCAAAGAAAGGTGGATTCAAAGGTGGAATATATTCCAAATCCTTTCTAATGGCAAATAATACATCGTCCATTATTGATTCCAATTCTGGGGTTGGCTCTAATATTTTTCCCGATAAGTCTTTATACTCTAAGAAGTTCCCCATTTGATCATATGCAAATTGGTATGGAGGAGGCTTTGCCACAAGTTATTCCCATGGAGCTTTCCATGCCTCGACTTCTATCCTCCCTCGCTCATAAGCATCATGTACCTAGTGATCTCCGCCACACACTTTGCACCATGGCGTTCCAACGTGTCGCCCGAACATATTTCCTTTAAAGAAAACTCAAAAGAAAAGGATCATGGGCACCAGATAAAAATGGAACAGAATACTTAAAATAAAATTAAACTAAAACTAAACTAATTAAAAAAACTAATCTAATCTAAATATACGAATAAACGATAGGTAAATCCTAACTCGGGTTGTTCTCAATACGCCTCAAACCGTGTCCCCGGCAACGGAGCCAAAAACTTGATGTGTGTATAATGATGCTCTCACAACTAAGATTTAAGTTTATTAAACGAAAATCCTAAAGAAACCACACAAAACCGACAAGTGTACCGATCACTAATAGTATAGCACTAAGGAAGTCCGAGTATCGAACACAAGGACACTTGAAAACGTTAATGATACTTAACCCTAACCAAGAGTCACCTAAGAATATTTAAATTATTTTTAATATAATTAACTACTTAACCTAACTTACTTTAACTAAATTAATTAACTAGACTTAACTTAACTAAACTATTAACAAAACTTGAAAACTTGACTGCAATCGGAGAAAACGTCTACCTAGGTAAGAATCACATTGAAGGTATAATGAGCTAATGGATTGAGAATCTCACGACACCGGTTCCTAAGGATGACACAACTAAGGTTCACTCAAGAAAGCTAGATCACCTCTTAGTCTCACTAAGAAACTCTAACTTACACTTTGTTGATTTTAAGAACAAACCGGGAAACGAATTGTTAAAGTGCTCTAATGTCGACTCTCCTCTCGGTCTCACCGACACACTAACCTAATGGAGACGAATACTATGCAACCAAGGATAGAGGAACAATTTAGTTTAACTTAAACTAGGTCAACTAATCGCTCACAAACCCAAACCTGACAAGAACCGAACCCGCTCTCGCGCAATCCTAATCCTAACAAGCTATGAGACGACCTTACTTCCTATCACCTCTCGGTCTCTAAGAAGGTGCCTACCCGCTGAATTTAATTAATTACCATACCCACTAAAACCCTACGGTTGATCACCCCGCAAACAAACCCTAAACACAAAGTAAATAGTTCTAACAAGCAACAATCAATCAAAACTTATTCAATTAATCAAAGCAAGAGGTATATGAGTATAATTAATAAATCAACAGTTTTTGGTAATCAGTTGTGTTCTTTTGTTTATACTTATCAATCTGATCCAAATTCCAACTATTTCCACACATTCATTTATTAACAGGTTACTTAATTACAAAAATGACCCAAATAATGAATTTGGTTCTGGTCCAAATTCCAATCTCATATACCTCTTGCTTTGATTAGTTCCATCTTTACGAGTGTGTTAGCATCAAACACAATTGTAGGCCATGAATAATAATGGTGTATACCCAACACGAGGAGAACTATATATAAAAACTCACACTCGTAAAGATGGAACTATACCTCTTAATGAGTCACCACATATCAAGCTTGATAATAGACCTCTTAATGATCAAGCTTGGTAATGAACTTGTTCAGTACCTTGGGACACTTGTGAGGATGTCCGATCATGTGTCGATAGAATATACTGATTGGAGAAAGGTTCCCGATAAAAAAAAAGACATGTATTTACTTGTTAAGGTATAGTCTATTATCAAGCTTGATATGTGGTGACTCATTAAGAGGTATATGCTAATACATAGTTTTTATTTGCAGTCCAAATTTGTTATTCATCCGAAAGAAACAGATGAGATTAAGAAATGGATCTTCTTTAACATGGGGAAAAAAATGGAGAACGTGGAAAGGTTCATTGAAGACACGCGCATATGATTCAAGCAAATCTGTTGATGAAATTGTGGCACAACAAACCAAGGATGGCAATAGATTGGATCCAACTCAATTTGAAAAACTTGTTACTCGTTGGGTCACTCCGGAATTTCAAGTAACAATGATCTATAACTTTGATATCTTATACAATATATATAATTATGGAACTATATTAAATAAATCTAATCATGTATTAAATAACTATTTACCATAGAGTACACGCGATGCTAAAAGATCGAGCCGCTCAAAGATGAATGAGCCTCATGTTACCGGGACAAAATCTTTTGCTAGACTTTCTCGTGAAGAGATATTATTTTAGCTATTTTGAATTAAATTATTGTCTTCTTTTTGTTTCTTGTCCCTTACTTAACATCAAACACAATTGTAGGCCATGAATAATAATGGTGTATACACAACACGAGGAGAACTATATATAAAAACTCACACTCGTAAAGATGGAACTATACCTCTTAATGAGTCACCACATATCAAGTTTTTATAAAAACTCAGATCGATAAGTAAATACATGTTATTATTAGCATGTATATATTCCAATCTCAGAACTGTATTAGCATATACCTCTTAATGAGTCACCACATATCAAGCTTGATAATAGACTATACCTTAACAAGTAAATACATGTCTTTTTTTTTGATCGGGAACCTTTCTCCAATCAGTATATTCTATCGACACATGATCGGACATCCTCACAAGTGTCCCAAGGTACTGAACAAGTTCATTACCTTCATCTCCCACAGGTTGTCCAAACTGGTTAAATGTGACAGCTATTCTTTGACCACTATTCATTTTCCATGTTTCGGCCTTTTGGGTATAACCTCTGACATTTTTGGGGGCACCTAGACAAGTTGTAATTAATAAAAAATATGATACAACCAGATAAAAAATAACTGAACTGAATCAATGAAAACCAAAAGTATAACCTGGACAAAATAGCCTATATATTTGTTTTAGGCTCTTTTAACTAGTATTGGTCAAAGAAATTTTAACTTGTTAACGATCAATACCTAACTACAACTAAATAAACATTATTATAACTAGGTGTACATGTACAGTCAAATTAGGTTAAATCGTTACCTTGTCCATTTGTAGATCGACATTCTTCGGAATCTGATTGATCACCTTGAATTTTGCTGGTATCATCACCTTGAGTTTCATATTGCTCTTTATCTACAACATTTTCTTCAACAGTCTCTTCCAAGTCGCTAGAAACTATACATAGCCTCTTGCGTTTACCCATACTATCTATTAAAAATCATATAATTCAAACATCATTACTAGCATATTAAATATTAAACATCATGTATGACCATATCATTCACTAGCATATTGAACCTAACAGCAACTGATTGATTCGATAATCGATTACAACGATCAGTCAATTAAGAAATAACTAAACAACAATTTAAATGATTCAATAATTGAGCTAGACAATAACCTAACATCTTAATCATACAGTTAACCTAATTTCAACTAACATCTCAATCACAATTAAGCTCAATTGCATAATAACAATTCATAACAAATAACCTAGTTTCAGTTAAACACTTAAACCTAATTTCAGTAAGCTCAATTGCATAATCACAATTCAGAACAGTTAAACAATTAAGCTCTTATTTCAGTTAAGTACTTAAAACTAAATTCAGTTCGTTAAACAATTAAGCTCGTATTAAGCTAGAGATTGGTGATGTGTAGACGTTACCGTCGCCGGAGATTTGGTGATGTGTAGACGTTACCGTCGCCGGAGATTTGGTGATGTGGATAAGGTTACCAGAGAAATATCGCCAAAGACGCTCACATCATCGGAGATTTGGTGATGTGCAGACAAATAAAAAGATAGGATGAGCTTAATGGTTTATAATCTTAATATATTAATCTTTTTTTTTTGTGATAAGACAATGGTTTTGAAGTCAAAGGACTATCGATATATCGTTTAAAGTTTAAGTGAGAGTTGATCATTTTAATTTGGAATAGTTATTAAACCGTGCATATATTAAATGCGATTTAAGATAATTTAGAGAAGAACCAAAAATAAATTGAAGGACATAAACTATAAGTGATCTCCCATGTGTAATGTGTGTTTCGGTTTGTTTACGCCGCTCTCAAACTACTTGAGATCGGCTCGTTAAAAATCTGAATCAGCTGAGCTAAAATGAGTTAAAACCTAAGCACGAGTATAAAAGTAAGTTTGTTTTATAAAACACGCCCGAACCCGAGCTTGACTTATTGAACCTGAGTCGGATCGCAAGCCTAAACGAACTTATCTTCTATATATTTTATTTGATATAATAAGTAATTAAATAATATAAAAAAATTTTAAACGCTCCTGCGCTAATTAATTAATAAATAATAAATGAGTAAATTTTGTTTTATTACTGTAAGTATTCTCATGTATCTCTTCTCCATTTATCCTATTTAAATAGGATAAATGGTTAATAAAAAAACACAGAGAAGTTAATGTAACGCAAAATAAACAATTAAAATATATAACAAAAATTTGGTGAAATAAGCATACAATGACAACCAAAATAAAAACGCAATTATATATCGGTGTTTTACGATAAACATGTCACACATAATGGAACTTGTTTCTAATAAATATAATAAAAGGTACATTTTTGTCTATTTATTTGTTAACAATGTCCATATGCAACCCTCGGATGACAAAGCGTTTTGATAGACTTTAAACTTGATAAACTGCATCGTGTATAATATAACGTGTCAGCAACAAGTACTTGGTGAGTAACTAGAGTGGGATATGTATAATAGTATAAAAGACATATTTTTCAATTCCCATGTCTAGTGCAAATTCAAGCAAACAAGAATAAATGATGTAAATTCAAGCAAACATAAACAAACGAATTATGTGCCAAACCTTAAGAACGTTTTTCAAATTTAACTGTATGAGTATGCGCTTAAACCTTTACAAGGCTCACATTTGATGTATGACTATTTGAATTATATTCTCAAACCTTGGATTTCTCACATTTAACTGTATGAATGACTTGACTGTTAAATTGGATTTATGACTAAACATCCTAACAAAACATCAACACACTATATAGCAACAACACAACGATATAGACTAAACACATAACGTGAATTTAAACACATACACATAGTAATGAATTGCATGCTTTAAAGTTCTAATTAAATACTATAATAAATGAATTGACTTTGAGTTGAATATGTTTACATGATACACCCTAAAATTTAAAAACGTAAAAAGGCCGTATGAATAGGTTTGGTATGGGGTAATGGAATTGACGACGGAATGGAATGGACGTGGTAATGGAATGGACAAAGGAATGAATGGGTTATTACTATTCCAATGAAATGTTTGGTTACCACATGAGAATGAAATAAATCATTACTTTGTATTGTTGGTAGGTAAGAAAAAAAAATTTTAAATGGTAGTGAGTGGTGGTGGTGGTGGTGGTGGGAGCGGTGGCGGTAATTGTGGAGATGGTGGTGGCGGTAACAGTGGAGGTGGTTGTGGGCAGCGATGACGGGGGGCGGCGTGTGTGATGGTGGGGCGGTGATTGATGGATGCAGCGGGCGGCTGGAGGTGGCACTGATGGCGATGGTTTGTGGAGGTGGGTGGTGGTGGCGGAGAACGCTGGTGGTGGTGATTGGTGGCAGTGGCGGCGGTGGTGGGCAGCGGTGACGGTGGGCGGCATGTGTGATGGTGGGGTGATGGTTGATATATGCGGCGGGCGGCTGGCGGTGCTGAGTGGCTGCCACCGATGGCGATGGTTGGTTGCGGCGGTGGACGGTGATGGTGGTGGCTGGTGGCAGTGGCGGCGGTGGTGGGTGTTGATGTTGGGTGGTGGTGTTGTTGGGAGGGTGGTGGAGGTTACGTAGGGTGAATGAGGGAATGAAATGAAAAAAAAAACATGGGGTATGGATGGAATGAAATTGGGGTATTTTAGAGGGAATCGAATGGACTATGTAATGGGTCATTCCATTCCTTTGGTCAACCAAACACACTATTTTCCATTCCCTCACAATGGGCCATTCCATTCCGTCCTTCATTCCTGCATACCAAACGCTACCTAAGTGAAGTTGGATGAAACGAGGTGGGCAATAACAACGGTTTTATCCTAAACATGAACATGTACTAGTTTAATAACGAGTTTTAAACGAACGATAATTTCTAAGTATATTAGGGAATTTGCTAGACCTATATATTATGGTTTTAAATGTGGCATAGTCGTAAAAGAATCCAAAGCATCGTTTCAAAATTTTTAAATATCATGCATGCATGTTCTTAAACTTCTTATATATATATATATATATATATGGTAAGGATCCTAAGAGAACCCTTTGTAAATTAAGAACTTTGAGAACCATTTTGGACCACTATAAACACATTTGAAAAAATATTTAAAAAAATCATAAACCAAAAAATAACAAAAATTTTAAAAACGTAAAAAAACCAAAATTCTTATATTTCATTCCGGTTTCATTAAAAAAAAATAAAAAAAAACGTCGTATTATACACATATGTATAATTTTATTTAATCTTTAGTTACGTAATATACACATATGTACAGTGTCATTTATCTTAAATTATACACCCGTGTATAAATAAATCATGTAAATGTACATATATGTATATATTATACATATGTGTATATAATTTGGTTAAACCGAGTTTTTTTTATGAAACCGGGATGTTAAAATAAGAATTTTGATTTTTTTTACTTTTTTCATTTTTGTGTTTTTTTTATTTTATGATTTTTTTATTTTATGATTTTTTGTGGTCCAAAATGGTTCTCATGGTTCTCAATTTCAAAAAGTTCTCTCATGATCCTGATCCTATATATATATATATAATATTGTAATAAGCTATAACAAATTTTTATTATATAATGTATATTATATATATTAAACAAGAATTGTTATATTTGTATATGTAACAATTCGGGTTTTCTTATTTTTATTCTGTAACCGTTACCGGACCCATTTCTATGTTCAGGTTATCCTATCAATAAAATTCCACAATTATCGAGTTATTTAATTATTATAATATTATTGTTTAATTATTTATTTAAAATATATAAAATAACTTTCAAGATTATTCAAATTCAACCCAAAACTAAACTATTACCCATTAGTGATCCCACCTCTAATCTATAAGGACCTAATTGCAAATTCTGTATAATATAATATCTTAACCCTTTAACCCGTCGGATATATCCATACCCGTAACCCAAATCACGAACCCGTATACCCATTCCTTAGCTTGCACCTTAATTCTCGTCATTAACTTGGAAATTGAATCAAAAGATTTGTTAATCTTGTCTTATGCAACCTACTGACACTCGTTAATATGTTAATCGATCAAATATTGATTCATATTGCTTATTATACCAAGCCGACATATCTCCTTTTTCAATCTATATTATATCAAACACCATAACTCAATTAAACCTATAGTTATAATCCTTAAACCCTCTCCGTCATAACCCCTCTATTAATTACATTAACATCGGTGTTTGATTTGGTGTTCTTGAGCTTGTATTGCCGGCTATTGTTTCTCGTAATTAACCCGTCATATATCATCGTATAAGGTAATTGATTGGTGTTTCCAGTTTGTATCTGATCAGTGAACATAAACCCCAACATTAAATGGATTAACAAGAACGGGGTTAAATCAATTTAGGAATTAGGGTTTATGTAAGATTGGGGTTTTTAAACTGTTGATATATTAATTATCGTATTTATGAAATAACCAAGTTAGCCACTAGCCCAGATGGCTGGTGCAACCTTGTTTAAACGTTGGAGACGGCTGGGGCGCAGATTCGAGTCCCCCAACGCGTTTTTCTAGCGATTTTTTTGGGTATTTTTGGATTTTAATCATTAATTAATAATAATAATAATAAATGCTAAATAAACTTTATTTTATAAAAACCGACAAGTTTAACGTGTTGTTTTCCAAATCTTTATTAAGAACCTATGTATATATATATATGTGTGTGTATAAATATAATATAAACTTGATTTAAAATCTAAATATTAAAGGTTTTTATATAAATAAAAATAGTTATAAATATACTAAATGTTAAATTAAATAGTTAAACCAATCTTTATATATATATATATATATATATATATATATATATATATATATATTATAAATATATATCTTATATAAGAATTTTATTTATAATTATGAATATATTGCAATAAAAAATATATTATATGTTAAAAGAATTATAAATACAGATTAGTAATAAAACTGATAATAAGCCTAAGTAATATTTAATTATCGTAATAATATACCCGATCATCAAATTCCCAAATCTCTATAAAACCGTCATTCATTTATATTTATTTTTCCACAACTGTTCTCTATTAGGCTATTTCGTCGGTATCTCCCGAAGAGCTTGATCTACCTCTATTTCTTATCAAATATTTATCTCCTTACTTATTTGATAAGGTGAGTATTTCACTATCCTATTTTACCTCTTTTAAATCTTTTGGGGGCATATGCGTAACTTAAGTATTTACCTATTATATAGTATTCAGTTGCAAATGATTAATCCTTGTGTGTATATCAATTTAATGCCTAACTTGCTATTTTCTTAATTGATTGCATTCGGGGATCATCTGTAAGGCCCCATCACCGCTGCCCTATTTTGGACGTTGGATTTACTCATAAAAACAGTTCTAAATATAAGAGTTAATTAAAACTTTCGCGAAATATGAAAACTTCAGCCATAATACATTACATAACTTTCAAATTTTGTCTTTAGCAAACATTCATAGTCATTTAAAAATAAAACATAGTTTTTAAAATATCATATTTCCTTGAGATGCCAGTGCCTTCAATTTCATGCCATGTGTCCTCATCAAGCGAGCTGCCTCATTCTACTCACATGCGTGCATACTAAAAGTCAGCTACATTGAGTGAGTTCTAGTTAATCAGATAACTTACTATGTATACACATATACGTACACGAAGGTATGCATTACATACTTAACCTGTTCATCGTTCTACCATACATATACTTTCATTCTTTCGTACTTTCTCTCTTTAACATACACAATACATTCATAACTAACATTACATTACAAAGAGCATTTCGCCCTACATACCTCAGACATTATTAGGGTCCGGTACCCTCCATCATCGGATATTATTAGGGTCCGGTCTCCCTTTCTTCCATACCACCATAACATACCTTTCTATGTATTCATAATTATAAGTTTCATACATACATACATACATACATCATTCATTCATCATATACAACAATCATATCATCAAACTATCACCTGGCGGTACATGCAATATCCGAATATCATTCACGCACCGTCAAGCATCCATTCATACAATAATCATACAAGGCATACACTTACCACTTAAGGAAAGTGTATTAACTAATCACATCAAGTATGCACACAACCCTGAAAACATAACAAGGAATGGGGCTAGAAACTCACCTGGATCCTGTTTCGTTCTCCGTTAATCGTTAACCCTTTCCTTAACTGAGCTCTGCTAACTTTATATTAATCACACGTATCAATACTCGTCCTAATCACATTATTGTCTGGTCTTGTTTTAAATTCAAATTTACTTAGAATATATTGTCCTTAATCCCTAATGTATTCAAATACTTGTATTCAAATACATGGAGTTACTTTCTCTCTTTCCTTGTTAATCCTTCTTTCTTTCTTTTCTGTTCAATTAGAGGATAATCTTGTATCCATATCATAAGGGTTTCAACGATCATGCAAGAATTCACCATACCATGTATTTGAACTCCCTAAGTGTAATCGGGTCTTACTATGCCTATGAGTATCATGATTGTATTCGAGTCTCATCAGTATGCTCGGATATATAAGGTGTACTCGAGTGTGCTTATTGTAAGCGTGTGTACCTTGTATTTGATCCACTATATTGTAACCGAGTTAGTGTATGCATGCGATCTTAACAATGTAAGTGAATACACCTATTTTAATCGATGGTAACCATGTATTTGAATATGGAGTTTGTATGCGATTCTTAATGTAATCGAGCCCCCTTGTATTCGAATGATACAGTGTAATTGAGTGGCCATTGTATGCGAGTACACATGTATGCGATTGTCTTTTTGTAATCGACTGGATGCTTGTGCATCAATGTAATCGAGTCATCAATTGTATGCGAGTTCTTGGATTGTATGTGAGTTTTAACATTGTATTCGAGTAGTCTCAATGTATTCGAACTTAACATGTAATCGAATACATCAATTGTATTCGAATGGGCTGAATGGTTTGGTCCATTTTACCACCATTTTCGATACATTTCATGACCTTACACCCCATTATGGTTCGGTATTAACCCATAAACATTTCCTCAACCGTTTTTAGCCAAAACTTGACCCGTGTGACCATAAAGCTTGGACCTTTATGGTCCAAAATGTTCAAGGCTAGATCTAGTGTTTCTTTTATGAGCCGTTCATAACCATAAGTTCGTTAAGTCCATTTTAATCTTCAAGTTTGCAACTTTATGGTTTATCTAGACCCGATCTCCTCTATGTTTAAGTTTCATGGTCAACCGTTCATAAAAACGCAATCTTTAAGATCAAGAACATACCTTTATATGGTTATTAGGTCACGGATTTCTTTGGTTATGACAACAATCTTGTATTTTGCTTAAGTATCCAAGATCCAACAAGGTATAGCTCGTTTTTGGCCTTAAATCCTTTCTCTCTAGCCGCGACCGTGAGTATGTATGTGTAAGTGTGTGTTTTGAGTGTGTAGAGAATAAGATGGAGAGAAACGAGGGTTTTAGGGTTTTAGGGAGGTTTAAGGGAGTATTTATACTCTCTTAAACCCATGGACTTAAGGCCCATCCCAGCCCTTATTCTATCTTTCCCCACCCAAGTCCATACTCCTTATTATATTTAATCTTAATCAAATATTAACGCATGTTTCACAAACATAAATTTGCTTTATGTATTATTATAAAATTTAGGATGTTACAAGTCTTCCGTCCTTAAAGAGGTTTCGTCCCCGAGACCTAACTATTACTTAAACAATTCAGGGTAAAACTTGCGTATCTCGTCCTCAGCCTCCCATGTAGCGTCCGATCCTTTGCGATGCTTCCATATCACTTTCACTAAGGGTATAACCTTGCGACGAAGTTGCTTTTCCTTGCGATCAACAATCTCTATCGGTTGCTCAATGTAGTTCAACTGATCATCAACCTCAATATCCACCAATGGAACATGAGGCATGTCATCAACTAGACATTTTCTTAGATGAGAAACATGGAAAGTTGAATGAATTCCTTCTAACTCCTCGGGTAAATCTAGCTTGTAAGCCACTTCACCCACATGATCCATAATCTTAAACGGTCCAATGTACCTCGGACTCAACTTTCCTCTATTTCTAAAACGAATAATTCCTTTCCATGGCGATACTTTGAGCATCACATTGTCATCAACGTTAAACTCAATCGGTCGTCGCCACTTATCAGCATACGACTTCTGATGGTCTTGTGCAGCTTTCTTTCTTTCCTTGATCTGATCGAACTTTGAGGAGGTTTCCTGAACAACTTCCAAACATCCCATCTCCTTCTGACCAATCTCTCCCCAACATACCGGGGTTCTATAACGTCTACCGTAAAGCATCTCAAACGGTGGCATACCAATGCTTGAATGGTAGCTGTTGTTATAGGAGAACTCTGCGAGATGCAGATGATCATCCCAGCTTCCCCCAAATTCTAAAACACAAGCACGTAGCATATCATCAAGGGTTTGGATTGTCCTTTTAGATTGTCCATCTGTTTGAGGATGATACCCCGTACTGATGTTCAATCTCCTCCCCATAGCTTCATGGAACTTCTTCCAGAATCTCGAAGTAAATCGAGTATCTTTATCAGACACGATCGACAACGGTACCCCGTGCTTAGATACAACCTCTTTGATGAACAAACTTGCTAACATTTCTGACGAGATAGCCTCTCGTATAGGCAGAAAGTGAGCACTTTTGGTCAAACGGTCCATTACCACCCAGATGGTATCATGATGCTTAGATGTACGAGGTAGCTTAGTTATGAAATCCATGGTGATGTCTTCCCATTTCCATTCAGGTATCTCCAAAGGTTGCATCTTTCCATAAGGCTTCTGATGTTCAGCTTCGACTTGTAAACAAGTTAAGCACTTACCAACATAATCTACTACATCATTCTTCATACCCGGCCACCAATAATCTCTTTTCAAGTCTTGATACATTTTAGTGGATACCGGATGGATTGAATATCTTGCTTTATGAGATTCATTTAAGATTCGACCTCTCTGATTCCCATGGCGTGGAATCCACATACGGTCAAACCTAGTCTTAACACCATGCGTGTTTTCCATCAACTCGTCTTGACCGACCGAAAGTACTTTCTTTCTTCACTAGACCTTCATCATCCAACACTTATGTCTGCACTTTGATGATTTCTTTGAAAAGGCTTGAGTTCATTATCAGCTGATATAACTTCACTGTTGCAATGACTTCCTCATTCTTACGACTTAGCGCGTCGGCAACCACATTAGCTTTACCAGGATAGTACTTAATGTCACAGTCGTAATCCTTTATCAACTCCAACCATCTTCTCTACCTCATGTTAATTCTTTCTGCTCGAAGAAGTACTTTAAACTCTTATGATCTGTGTAAATAGTACACTTAGTACCATACAGATAATGTCTCCATATCTTGAGAGCTTGCACTACTGCTGCTAGCTCTAAATCATGCGTCGGATAAGTACTCTCATGGACTTTCAACTGTCTAGACGCATAAGCTATCACTTTTCCTCATTGCATCAACACGCAACCTAACCCACGATGCGAAGCATCAATACAAACAACCAGATCCTCGTCCCCATTGGGTAGAGCAAGGATTGGAGCTTGCGTGAGCCTTTTCTTTAATTCCTCAAACGCTTCTACTTGAAACTTACCCCAACTGAATACTACCGACTTTCGGGTCATACCGGTCAACGGTGCGTCTATCTTGGAGAAGCCTTCGATGAATCTCCTATAGTAGCCAGCTAACCCTAAGAAGTTTAGTATGTCAGTTGGGTTCTGCAGAGTCTTCCAATTCGCTATTGCCTCAATTTTAGCTTGGTTCACGGTAATCCCTTTAAGATTAATCACGTGACCTAGGAATTGCACTTCTCGTAACAAGAAAACGCACTTTGAAAACTTAGCGTACAACTTTTCTTCCTTCAGAACCTCCAATACTTCCCTCAGATGCTCGATATGATCAGATTCACTCTTTGAATAAATCAATATATCATCAATGAAAACGATAACCGACTTATCCAACATAGGCCGACACACCCTATTTATCATGTCCATAAATGCTGAGGGAGCATTCGTTAGACCAAATGACATCACGAGGAATTCGTAGTGTCCATACAGCGTCCAAAACGCTGTTTTAGGGATGTTTGCCTCTTTCACCTTTAGCTGATGATAGCCTGATCTGAGATCTATCCGTGAGAACCAACTTGAACCTTGCAGCTGGTCAAACATATCATCAATCCTTGGCAAATGATATCTATTCTTCACTGTAAGCTTGTTCAACTCACGATAGTCAATGCACATTCTCATACTTCCATCAAACAACACCGTGTCAGGCACAATCTAGACATGCGGTTGAATTCAGTGGTGTATTCGCGGTGTGTCATCTTACCCGCTTTCAGATTTAAGAACTTCATTTCAACCTTCTCTACTTCAGCATCAGCATAAAATCGCTTCATCACTAACTCCTACAGATCATCCCACCTCATCGCCTTAATCTCATCCCGGGTCTTCCTCTGCTCCACACTTTCCCACCAGTACATTACTTCATCACCGAAGGATTGGGTAGCATAACCCACAGATTGGTCGGGACGACATTCGCTAATTCGGATAATCTTGTCCATTGTGGTTATCCATTGGAGAGTAGCGATTGCGTCTCCTAAACCAGTCAGCTTCGGCGGGCCACAACCTTTAAAGAACTTGTAGTTACACCCGCCTCGACCCCTCTTTCTCTCGTCAACCTTCACAGACCGAACCTCACTCGAATCACCTTCCCCATCGTTAGCTTTCTTACCGTTATTCCCTACCCTCTCTGAAGTTCTCACATGGTCTCAAGCGGACCTTTCAGGTTGCAGGTTCTTAACTGCAGTGGCTACAACTTGAGCAATGGCAGCTTGAACAGCAGGGTCAAGTTGATATCCTTACTCTGGCTTTGCCCTTGGAGAGTCTCACTTGGTCCTTCAGCAGAGTTAACAACTGGTCCTCCAGATGGTTATCGGACAATGCGTGGCCTAACTCGACGTCCCGTACGACCTCCTTGTCCAGCAACTTTTCTAGCTCCAGTCATTCGTATTCTATAAGGAAAACACAAACATCATCACTCAAGGAACTATTTAGTACAAGGATAGTAAGGCTAACATGTAATAACATTGGCCAGCTGTGATTAGCTGATCACGTTACTTTCCGTGTCATATACACTTCCCTTTATGAGTCTATTTGTGCAAAGTTCTACTTTAAACAGTTAATTAATCGAACAATCAATTAATCCTTTCCCTAACATTCACATATCCTTTCTTTAGAAATTAATCTGACATTAACATTCATTATTTAACCATACACTTTACCTTTACTGGGCTTGCTCAAATGACACATGGCTTTCTTGAACTAACATCTTCTTTCTTTTCTTATTTTAATCCCATTCTTAGTTCAAGTCTAAGCATGTAGGATGCTTAATTCTCTCAAACTTTGCTCTGATATCAACTTGTAAGGCCCCATCACCGGTGCCCTACTTTGGACGTTGGATTTACTCATAAATACATTTCTAAATATCAGAGTTAATTAAAGCTTTCGCGGAATATGAAAGCTTCAGCCATAATACATTACATAACTTTCGAATCTTGTCTTTTGCAAACATTCATAGTCATTTAAAAATAAAACATAGTATTTAAAACATCATACAATTTCCTTGAGATGCCAGTGCCTTCAATTCCATGCCATGTGTCCTCATCAAGCGAGCTGCCTCATTCTACTCACCTGCGTGCATACTAAAAGTCAGCTACGCTGAGTGAGTTCTACTTAATCAGATAACTTACTATGTATAAACATATACGTACCCGAAGGTACGCATTACATACTTAACCTGTTCATCGTTCTACCATACACATACTTTCATTCTTTCTTACTTTCTCTCTTTAACATACACAATACATTCATAACTAACATTACAATACAAAGAGCATTTAGCCCTACATACCTCGGATATTATTAGGGTCCGGTACCCTCCATCCTCGGATATAATTAGGGTCCGGTATCCCTTCTTTCTTGGATATTATTAGGGTCCGGTACCATACATCCTCGGATATTATTAGGGTCCGGTCTCCCTTTCTTCCATACCACCACAACATACCTTTCGATATATTCATAATTATAAGTTTCATACATAGATACATACATACATACATACATACATCGTTCATTCATCATATACAACAATCATATCATCAAACTATCACCTGGCGGTACATGCAATATCCGAAGATCATTCACGCACCGTCAAGCATTCATTCATATAATAATCATACAAGGCATACACTTACCACTTAAAGTAAGTGAATTAACTAATCACATCGAGTATGCACACAGCCCCGAAAACATAACAAGGAACGGGGATAGAAACTCACCTGGATCCTGTTTTGTTCTCCGTTAATCGTTAACCCTTTCCTTATCTGAGCTCTGCTAACTATATATTAATCACACGTATCATTAAACATAACAAGGAACGGGGATAGAAACTCACCTGGATCCTGTTTTGTTCTCCGTTAATCGTTAACCCTTTCCTTAGCTGAGCTCTGCTAACTGTATATTAATCACACGTATCAATACTCGTTCTAATCACATTATTCAAATTCAGCCAAAATTGTTAAGTCTGGTCTATTCTAATGGTCTTGTTTTAGATTACAATTTACTTAGAATATTTTGTCCTTAAACCCTAATGTATTCAAATATATGGAGTTCCTTTCTCTCTTTCCTTTGTTAATCTTTCTTTCTTTCTGTTTTGTTCAATTAGAGGATAATGTTGTATCCATATCATAAGGTTTTCAACGATCATGCGGCATTCACCATACCATGTATTCAATGCCTTGGTGTATTCGAATATATGTGAGTATGCAAGCGTATGCACATATTTGAACTCCCTAAGTGTAATCGGGTCTTACTATGCCTATGATTATCATGATTGTATTCGAGTCTCATCTTGTATTTGATCCACTATATTGTAATCGAGTTAGAGTATGTGTGCGATCTTAACAATGTAAGCGAATACACATATATTAATTGATGGTAACCATGTATTCGAATATGGAGTTTGTATGCGATTCTTAATGTAATCGAGTACCCCTTGTATTCGAATGAGACAGTGTAATCGAGTGGCTGAGATACATAAAATTATACATCTTTTTAGTATAAAATAATCTCTAAATACTGCAATTTCTATCAAATATCATAGCAAAGAAGGCTACTTATCATAATAAAATACAATTTCAGGTTAAACCAAGCCCCAAACGAAGAAACAAGCGAAAAGACGAATAAAAATAGAAGAAAACATAAAGAAAAGCAAGAAACACGCCCCCATACCTCAAGAAACACGCCCCATGCTTCTGAACACCAAAAAAGACAAAAATCTACAAGAAAAGACAAATAATGAGAACAAAAGCACGGGGTCGTGGTCACATTCAACAAAAAGATAAAACGAATTTAGTACATGTCATTAAAAGCACGGGGGCGTGCCTACCTAAGCACGGGTCCATGCTTTACTCTCCAGGCTGCCTACAAATAGCGGCTCATGTTAAATTGATCAAGTTTGCATTGAAGAGAATTTAATACGGTTTTCACTTATAAAAACACCCGCTAACACTCATATTGAAGAACTAGTGAAGAGTTTGAAGGATTGGAGGTCATCATCATCAACCATCATCATCATCATCATCATCATCATCATCCACCATCATCATTAAGAAGGAAGATTCATCCACATTTGGTTAGATTGTTCTAGTTTAATCATGTGATTGTTATTATCATCCACTCTAATGTTCATAACCATGCTCATTATGAGCTAAACTCCATTTACCATCTAAAATCTATGAAGAAGCTTTGTTTTACTTAATGATTATATAGAACATGTGATTTAGTTTAGTAGAGTACATGGTTATCCTACAAATATCTTTTGATGAGAAATGTTTCACCATCTTAATTCAACAATTCAAGTTGGTGATTGGAAATCATATTGACAATCATTCATGATCAAATCATGTTCTTGAAAGATAGAATACTTTGATAATTTATTGAAACATGGATCCTTATATTGTACTTAGAAATGATGAGATATAAGTTATGATCTATTTATCTAGTTTTGGTAATTCTGAAATAACATTGTTAACACGATTGCTTAGGTTATCATGCTATTTAAAGAAATCATATGTTAACCGAATGTGTAATTATAACCTACTTAAATCAACCAAGGGGAGGTTGTGTGACTAAACTATAACCACCCGAAGTTGTTAGAATTGGTATTTGAGAAATCGAAGACAATCCTAATCTTTCTACTTTACTAAACTACTTGCCAACTCAAACTGACATTCTCGTGGTAGCATGACATTAAGAAAGGGTCGACTTTACAATGCGCATGCTACTTTCTTTTATGTCATATGATACACTCACTTAGAAATGAGGGGCTATGCTACCATATATTATTACGACAAGTTTATCACATGTTTACTTTATAATCATCAAGGATAAATGGAGTGGATTCTTGACCTTAGATGGTAACCTTCATATAATTGAACTACTTGTTTAGAATTTCTCATCTTGGTCACCTATATATTATATATAAGTATTTATATTTTATAAAAAGTTTAAAAATTAATCCCAAAATGATTAAAACCTCCGATTAAAGTAAAACAACGATTCATTATTAGAAACATTTGTGTCCACGAATCGATACTTGGTTCTTACCAATACTATTCTACATATACGATATGTACATTTGCCTATTTTGTGTATGTTTAGTCTTTTTAGAAATCACTTTTATTGATTTAAAACACGATCTTGTGAAAAATCTAAATATCCAATCCATTACATTTAAAGCCGCAATGCACACACACATCAAGTTTTTGGCGCCGTTGCCGGGGACACGGTGCATTTCTAAGAACGATCCAAGTCTTAATTTAATTATTGTCTAAAATTGTTACAAATTTTTAAATTTTATTTTTACTAACTATTAAATTATATAATTTTACGGCTAGCCTAATCTTAACCTTTATTTACCTAACATTTACTTTAGCTTAATTAATTTAGATTTTAGTTTAGTTTTAAAATAGCTTAGCCTAACTTGTAGATTAACTTCAACTAACCTTTAGTTTAACTTTAGCTAACTTTTACCTTAGTTTTAACTTTGATTTAGTCCCATGTATGTCCTCTACTTTCGAGCCTGAGCTTGTTTCTCCAATTTCTAAATCGGAACGACTCTTTCGTCGACGAGCACGTAAACGGACTGCAGAAACCGCCGAAGCAATCAAAGACAAATCAATAGACGCCACCACATCAGGAGAAAATCAATATCTCCTCAAATACTTTCCGCCTGCCAAAATTGCCAAATACCGAGCCAGCATTACTGGATTCCGGACCGATGATGATGAGTCGTTACACGCAGCATGGGAAAGATACAAAAGTATTCTGAGAAGATGCCCGCATCATGGACTGAGCGTATGGTTGCAATTACAAACTTTCTTTGACGAACAAACAGGCCATCGACCAAATCGCTGGTGGAGACCTGGGATCCAAATCACCAAACGAAGCATTTTAAGTCCTGGAAAAGGCAGCAAAGAAGAGTTTCGCTTACAACCCACCAAGATCTACACCAACCCATAAAGGAATACACCACGTCGATTCCAACACTCTTGTCACAGCACAGCTTGAAGCCCTTTCTAAAAAATTCAAACAACATCAAGCCGAGATATCGAAAACCAGACTCACCCGTGACACTTGTGGGGGAAGTCATAAGACAAGCGATTGTAACAAGTCGTCATGGCTATGGAAGAATTCAATTTCATTGCTCGACAGAACAACGCTTTTAGCAATAACTACAATCCAGGATGGAGAAACCACCCGAATTTCAGTTGGAAAGATGGTGGTAACACTCAACCCTTACCCGGATTCGAAAAAAGACCGATAATTAACCCTTCCAACTAAAACCCCAATTTCAAGATCAAAGTTCCAGTAGCCATCAAAACCCGAGCTACTCAAAGATCGAAGAAATGTTGATCCAAATTATGACCAAAACAAATGAAGTAGAGAAGAAGGCCGACTCAAGAGCTGTTGATATCAGCAGAGTACTATTAAAACATGAAGCAGACCTAAAAAGTCAACAAGCATCATTACAGAATCTAGAAACTCAAATCGGACAAATTGCCCGACAATTATCCGAAAGACCACCCGACACTCTTCCAAGTAACACAATCACCAACCCGAATGCGACAGCTAACGCTGTGACACTTAGAAGCGGTACAACCACTGTTGCCTCACCAACTTTAGAACCAATTACGGAAAAGGAATCTCCTGATAAAACGCAGGAAAGACTGATCCCAACGAGCACCGTACTACCCAAGGAGCCAGTATAAACTTATATTCCACCTATTCCATACCTTGGACGGAACGATGGGAAGCTCAGTACGGGAAGTTTTTAGAACTCTTCAAACAACTCCACATCAACATCCCTTTTATCGAAGCCATCGCTCAAATGCCAAAATATGCCAAGTTTCTCAAAGAAGTGCTGACAAACAAGAGGAAGCTGGAGGATCTCTCGCATGTCACCCTAAGTGAAGAATGTTCAGCTGTCCTCCAGAACAAGCTACCAAAAAAAATGACCGATCTAGGGAGCTTTACTATCCCTTATCTCATAGAAAATTTGTCTGTTAGCAATGCCCTGGCTGATCTAGGAGCTAGTATTACTTTAATGCCTTATGCGGTTTTTGAAAAACTAGGTATCAGAGAACCAAAGCCCACCAGCATGAGCATTCAGTTAGTTGACCGATCTGTTAAATATCCTCGGGGCATTGTTGAAAATATGCTTGTCAAAATTGACAAGTTTGTTTTTCTAGTAGATTTTAATTCTCGGCATGGAGGAAGACAAAAGTGTACATCTGATTTTTGGAATACCCTTTTTAGCCACTGCAAAGGCTATTTTTAACGTTTGCACCGACAAACTTACTCTTAGGGTCAATGACGAGGCAATGAATTTTGACATAGGAAAATCTATGCAATATCTGCAACATCATGATGACACGTTATATTGTGTCGACATCATAGATTCTATCGTGAGTTGCTATATGCGAGATTCCTCCATCACTGACCCACTAGAAGAACAAGTCCTAACCGAAACCATCACCATATCCATTTTAGAAAACGAAAATCTCAGTGCTGACTATCACGAAGCATCACAAGTAGTATGTGAAATCACCGAATGTAATGAAAAATCAAAACCATCAATTGAAGAATCACCAGCCTTAGAGTGAAAAGAACTTCCAAGCTATCTCGAATACGCATTTATGGAAGAAGACACTCAACTCCCAGTAATTATTTCATCTTACCTTTCTAAAGAAGAGAAAGGCGAACTTCTTCAGGTTCTTAAAAACCATAAGAAGGCTATCGCATGGAAGATCATGGATATTAAGGGCATCAGTCCTTCGTTTTGTACTCACAAAGTCCTCATGGATGAAGAATACAAACCTTTGGTGCAACATCAAAGATGTCTCAATCCCAACACGCAAGATGTGGTGAAGTAATAAGTAATCAAACTCCTTGATGCCGGATTAATCTACCCAATCTCAGATTCACCTTGGGTTAGTCCCGTTCAAGTAGTGCCCAAGAAGGGAGGCATGACAGTTGTAATGAACGAGAAGGATGAGCTAATACCGATGAGAACAATCATAGGCTGGCGAGTTTGCATTGACTACCGTAAACTTAATGACGCCACAAGAAAAGATCATTTTCCACTTCCTTTCATCGATCAAATGCTTGAACGTTTATCTGAAACAATGTTCTATTGTTTTCTTGATGGATTTTCCTGATATTTCCAAATTCCCAGTGCTCCTGAAGATCAGGAGAAAACCACTTTTACATGCCCATATGGAACCTTCGCCTATTGAAGAATGCCATTTGGGCTATGTAATGCTCTAGCCACCTTCCAACGATGCATGGTGGACATCTTTCACGAAATGATCGAACACTCTATGGAAGTATTCATGGATGACTTCTCAGTCTTTGGAGACTCTTTCGAACATTGCCTAAAAAACCTTGAGAAAATGTTAGCCGGGTGTGAGGAAGTAAATCTAGTGCTTAACTGGGAAAAGTGTCACTTTATGGTTAAAGAAGACATCGTTCTCGGCCACAAGATTTCTAAAAAGGGGTTAGAAGTTGATAGAGCAAAAATAGAAACTATCACTAAACTTCTGCACCCAACTTCAGTAAAGGCCATTAGAAGTTTTCTAGGTCACGCAAGATATTATCGTCGTTTCAAAAAAGACTTCTCAAAAATCGCTATTCCTATGACCAAACTTCTGGAGATTGACGCACCCTTCATCTTCTCTGAAGAATGTGTTGAATCATTCAACATATTGAAAGACAAACTTGTTAACGCACCAATCATGACTACACCCGATTGGACCCTTCCATTCGAGATCATGTGCGATGCAAGCGACTTTGCAGTTGGAGCCGTACTCGGACAACACAAAGAAAAACACTTTCACCTAATTTATTATGCCAGTAAAACTCTTAACGATGCATAAGAAAATTACACCACAACAGAAAAAGAGTTACTGGCAGTAGTCTTTGCTTTTGAAAAATTTATTTCCAACCTAGTTCTTTCCAAAACCATAGTTTACACTGACCATGCCGCCAAACGTTACCTCTTCAACTAGCAAGATGCCAAACCCTGACTTATTCGATGGATTCTACCACTCTAAGAATTTGACATTGAAGTTAAGGACAAGAAAGGAGCAGAGAATGTAGCCGCAGACCACCTCTCACGCTCTGAATGCCCAGCTTCAGAAGAACATCACAAGAAAATTATCGATGATAATTTCCCACATGAAGTTCTCATGCATATCCAAGCAGTCATGCAGGAGAAATAGGAAAGTCCTTGGTTTGCCGACTTCGCAAACTATCTAGCTTGTAGAATCCTAAGAAAAGGGCTTACTCATCAACAACAGAATAAATTCTTTGCCGACCTTAAGTTCGACTTCTGGGAAGACCCTTACTTGTTTAGGATAGGTGCCGATCAGGTTATTCGTAGGTGTGTAGCAGGAAAGGAAGCCTTAGATATTCCCAAAAACTGTCATGAAGGACCTACCGGTGGACACCACAGTACCGCCACTATGGTCTGAAAAGTGTTTGATGCAGGATTTTTCTGGCCCACCATATACAAAGACACACATGCTTTGATCCAAGCATGCGATGTTTGTTAAAGAGCTGGAAACATCTCAGCCAAGAATGAGATGGCTCAAAAAGGCATTCAATTCTGTGAAGTCTTTGATGTATGGGGAATAGATTTCATGGGCCCATTCCCTAACTCATTCGAAAATAAGTACATCCTTGTAGCAGTCGACTACGTTTCTAAATGGGTAGAAGCACAAGCTCTTCCCACTACGATGCTCGAGTAGTTGTACGATTTCTGAAAAAGTTATTCTCACGATTTGGTACTCCAAAAGCCCTAATAAGCGACAGAGGTACTCACTTCTGCAATACCTTAATGGAAAAAGTCTTAGTACGATATGGAGTTCACCACCGATTGGCGACATCATATCACCCTCAGACCAGTGGGTAAGTAGAGGTCTCGAATCAAGGAATTAAAAGGATTTTAGAAAGAACTATAGGAATGAATCGCAAAAATTGGGCAGAAAAGTTAGATGACGCGTTGTGGGCCCTTGGGACAGCCTACAAAACCCCCATAGGAACAACACCCTTCAAACTTGTTTATGGGAAAGCATGTCATCTACTATTAGAACTAAAACACAAAGCCTACTGAGCTGTCAGAGCAGTGAACTTCGATATAATGTCCGACAGCATAAATGGGTAGATCAAATTCACGAACTCGAAAAACTAAGAACATTGGCCTATGAAAATTCCTGGTCTTACAAGGAAAGACTAAATGTCTACACGATGGCCATTTAAAAGGAAACACAAATTTTCAAGTTGGCGATCGAGTACTGTTATACAACACACGTTTACGTCTTTTCCCCAGGAAAAATGAAACCACGATGTATAGGTCCAAACATAGTTAAATCAGTCTTCGACTATGGGACAGTTGAGATTTCAAATTCTAACGGCCACAAGTTCAAAGTCAGTGGACATCCATTAAAACCATATATCGATGGGCCAGTTGAAGAAATTTCGGAGATAATAATCCTCCGACCAACCAAGTAGACATATAAGGAAACATGGTCCGGCCAAGACCTTCATAAACCAGGCCTTGTAAATAGTTAACCTAAAAAAAGAAAAAAAAAAAAGAAAACACGGGGCGTGCCTCAAAAAGCATGGTATAGTGCCACAATGTGCGGGCCGGAATCTTCGCTGCAAAAATCTCAGTCAGACTGGTTTGTAACAAAATTGTCAGAGCAAAACCACAGGACCGTGCTTCTGAAAGCACGGGGCCGTGCCTGTAATCTGGTTGGCAATAAAAGGCACCTCTTTCCAATGCATTCCTTGCACCAACCAAAACCAAAACTCTCCTCTCTGAAAACTCGACATGCCTACTAAAATGAGCGAAGGAATTCCCGTTCCTCGACAACCGAGAAACGATGCCCGCCATGTTTCCAAAACCGAGCTTCTCTCGAAACTTCAAGAACTCGTCAATGAACTCCCCGAAATGAATCTCCTTGCTGAGATGCGTCTCGTTCAACTCACCGAATCAGTGGAAAACATGAAAATGGAACTTCGATAAATTAACGAACAACTCCAGTTTCAAGTTCTCGGTTTCACGTACTTTCCACTACCAGGGCCATTCAGCAGAAGAGAACCTTTCGGAGAAATCTAGGAACCTTAATTTTCTGTTTCCATGTGTGATCAAGTGCATTAGGCACATTGTGTTTGGAATTTTGGGCTTAACCCGAGCATTTTCATGTTTCTAGGAAAAACAGGCTTATCCCATATTTGTTTTAAAGCGGCTGAGTTAGCCTAGCCTACCCTAAAAGTGGTAAAGTAGGGTATATAGTAGGCAAGCGAGTTAGCGAAGACGCTTAGGCTAATAAAAAAGAGAGCGTCGATGCGTAGCCTTCATTCTACTACGCTACGAAAAGGTTACGAAATCACTTAGCTCGACGTTAGAAGAGTCAAGGGGGAACGCCATACCTACTTAGAAGAACCACTGTTCGCTGACTTTCTAAGGTCTAACCTTTCGCCCCCTACTGAAAAGGGGCACTTAGCTTTGTATTAGGACCTTTAATTTTAATACAAAAGTAATTTTTAGGATTATCAAACTCTTAAAATAACATGCTAAACATCAATCTAAAAATTCCGGCTCTCGCGCTTGGCTGAAAAATAAAAGAAAAAGTTCGGTGACAAAGAGCATGGGCCGTGCTTCAAGAAGCACGGGACCGTGGTCACCTTAGAATCTTCAGCATGATACGCGCTGACTCCGTACAATTCTCTGACTCAGAAACATTTATTCCCCTAGCAGCACGGGGCCGTGCTTCTAAAAGCACGAGGCTATGTTCGACTTTCCAGTCTCTATATAATGCATGTAAAAACTCACTATTCCATTCACACCAAACACAAAATTACTGAAATGGAAAGCAAGAAAGTTTAATGGAGGCCAGTGAGTAAAGGCAAGCAACATGATTCTTCCTCAAATCTTGAGGAGGAGGTTATGAGGCTACAATGCATCATAAGAGACCAAGTCAAAAGAAACATCCAAACCGAAGCTCGTGTAATCGAGTTATCAACAAATTCGAACTGCTTCGGTTCGAAAACTTCCATGTTGTGGATTGCCACAACAAGGATGTGGCTTTCAAGATTAACTATCTTAACCGGGAGATCTCAAAGCCCGGCAAAAAGCTTTCCGAGCTCTTGGAGGTTAAGCGAGCCCCACCACACATTCAAGACCTGTTCGGGAATGGTGTTCGTTGAAGTCCCGACTTTGTCTTGTTTTGAAGTTGCCTTGCTAGTGTTATGTTTTATGATCCAGAATTATTGTCGTACTTTTATTTCCATTATGTTTAACTATGTTTTATGTTTCAATGAAATTTAGGACTTTTAGTTATTGTCTTAATCTTAACCCACAAAGAAAATCAGTTAAAAACGAACCAGCCGAGTACAGGGTTGATATTCATGCGTTTCTAGTCTTTCCCGGGCGCGATGCAAGGAATAGAAGAGCCCAAACCAGATTAACCTACCTCAACTGACGTTTCCAGAAGCAAACTTTTATGCCTGCAGGAACACGCTAAGACAAGTCAATCAATGGGACCGGTACAAAGCCCTTGTGAGAGGGCCATGGAAATGAGTTTTTGGTCAAACACGAGAGGCAGTAACTGAACTAACAAAGGAATTCTTGGCTTATTTCTCCATAAAGGCCAAGAAATTGGACATGTGGGATGAGGACGCCATTGAGTTCAGATGTGGGGGTGAATGGCTGTCACACCCCGACTAGGTAGTTGCAGAAGTGTAATACGGGAATGTAATAGATAACACTGGTATCAACAACATTGTTTATAAAGAAATTCAACAACTAATTTACATCATATTACATGGGTTGGTACTATGTTTACAAACTAGATGAGAATCACATAACCGGTTTACGAGCTTTTTATTTAATATTATATGTCTGCGTCTATTCACAGCTATTCAACTCTCCTTCTAACACCAAGCATGTAAGCAATTCATTCACTTTCGCTTTACCTGAAAAGCATGTTAAAACGGGTCAACTACGTCTAGTTGGTGAGTTTCAAGTTTCACGAGTATCAACGAAATCAGTATACGAGTTCGTAAAGTTTACAGTGTGTATGTATACATGTATGTGTATGATGTATTATACTAAGCCACAAGTGAAACCGAAACGAGCTAAAACACATGGCCACCCCTGCCCTTGCACTCACGTTGGCATTTAACAGCCACTTTGCCCCAAGTATGTACTATGTCTAACACCACATAGCAGTATGTAATAAGTTTAAATGATAATGTGCAACTGGGTTAACATGTTCCGGCATACCCCACTGGCTCTGTCAGTTGGGTTTGTCAAACCGATAGTACTATCCACACGTCACCGGCACGAAGTTAATCACTTGTGTTTGTGGGGACTTGTCAACTGTTAGTACTTAGATAATCCACATCATCACACGTTTTCAAGTATATAAGTATATGTAAACATGCTTTCCACCCCAAAATTTCGTAAAACAATTTAGAAAGTGGGGTCGTGAAACTCACCTTAACGTTGTTCGAGCTGGTGGTACGTATCGGTAATTTGAATGTCTCGATTATATCATGAATCCTATAACCGGTATCGTACTGTTAATACTAGTACAATGTTTAGACCAAATCGGGCTGTATAACTAGTCTGGGTATAGCTGTTAGGCCCAGAACATGACCATAGTCTTAGATTGTGACGTTGTATACTATGAAATATTTAAAACTGGATTTGGCTCAGTTTCACCGTTTCCCGAGCCTAGCCAAGTTGATTGTTTATACGTTTGGGAATTAGGTAAGATCACATAAACTTAAGTAAATATATTGATTGATAAAATGATTTGATTTATGAAAGAATTTTAAGGTTTCAGTATCTGGTTTGATCGCAGGGTTCGTTCCCGTTTTCACACGGGTTTGATTTTACAAAACTCGCACAATCCACCCGAATTGTCCGGAATTCTCGTAAAAAGTTCGTTTTTATCAATATCATTCAAAAATATGACATTTGACCACTTTTGACATTTTGACATACCAGTCAGTCCGTTAAACACAAAACTACCGGTTTCGTTAAAACAATTATAATTTAAATCTTTGATTAATCATAACTAAATATGTACTTATATATAATTATGTAAATTTTTGTAAAAATACATTAAGACATGGAGAATTTTATAAAAATATTTTCAGAAATTTTATGATTAATTATTTATTTATAAAAATTCATTTAATAGGTTATAATCATGTAATAAATGGCCTGTTTATATCAAACGATCTCCGAAAAATCCGATAATTTTGAAAAATGGCCTCAATGTTAATACATAGCCTCTGAAAAATCTACAGAACTTAACTCTTTTGACAAAATGCCTTTTTGTGCGTTTTTCGGCTGTTAAGATTCGGTTAAACCATAATTGCACAAACCATACTTAGGCATTTCTAATGATCCCCAAACTTTACCAGTGATCTTACCAACACATATTAATCTTCAAAACCAAGTTTCATAATTTTTCAATATGTTTAGCTATTTTTCCCAAATAAACGCTCATAAACGGAAATAAATTCACCAAATATTCTCCGTTTATCGAAAAATTACCAAATTTGAACAGGGACTCATTTATATGATCCCTAATGTCCATGAAAAGTTTCACAAGCTAACAACAAGCACGTCACAACCTAATACTAAACAGACCTTAAACGAGTGTTACGGGTTTACCTTGTCGGTTTTCGATGAGTTTTGCTAGCTTAAACGACTCTCCGGGTCTCGGGTTGCAAACTCAGTGTATCTACATATCATATAACATCAAACCAAGCATAAATCATCCATGTAACAGCCTTGATAATTAGGGTTTCGGTTTTGGGTTCAAACCGAACTTTCTAACCGTAAAAACGTTGTATTCATGTTCTAATCCGCGTTTTTGACCAAAAAAGTATATGTTTCTGGTTTGTAAACATGTTTAACACCAAAACATGGTTTTACTTGATTTTTATGGTTTTTGGATGGTTAAACATGTTTAAAACTAATCAAGGATTAATTTTTCATGGTTAAACTATGTTAATTATGGTTAAAAATCAAGGAAAATTACTATTTACCTTAGGGTTTTGATGAAGCTTGGTGAAGAAGAGGGTGTGTTCTGCTTATTTCTGGAAAAATTTTTGTAAATATCTTCTTAATATTAACATATATATTATATAGTAAAGGGGTGGGCCTTCCCCCTTAGTTGCGGCCGCAAGCTTATAGGGGCCCATTGGGCCTCTTTTTGGCCCAATTTAGTTTGGGTGCCTCGGCTTTCGTGCCACACGTAAAATTCGGTCCAAAATTTAGTTTGGGTTTGGTTTTTTGCAAGAAAACTAGTTCGAGTGCGAAAACCAACGCGAAAACGAGTGTTTTTCAGCTTCTTTTTGTAAAATAAGAAAAACGTACTGACTCGTTGTAAAATTCCAAAATATTTTCACGGATTGCTTAAAACATGTCATATAAGTACTTTATAAATATTTTTCGGCTTAACGGATTCTACAATGCTCGTTTTGATATTAACGATTGGGTTTATGCTTATAGCGTATCGATAAAAGAAACCTTTTTCGTTTAATGAGTTTTAAACGTACTGGGGCCTAAATATCAATATGTTAGCCTCTATAATATATATATAACTTGTATATGACCCCTCAGTATGTATACGGGTCATAATTAGTATCGGTCGGTTACTCGTTTAAGCACTACGAGTTAACCGATTTATCGTTTACTTGTTACGTAGTGAATATAGTATACCTCGTTTCGTCACGAATGTCAAATTCTCCCCCCGTTAAGAAATTTCGTCCTCGAAATTTAATGTGTCATCGGTTTTCTAGGGAACAGGTGTGGGTATTTCTTTCGGAATTCATCCTTTCGTTCCCAAGTATATTCGGGTCCTTGTTTTGAATTCCACCGAACTTTTACCAATGAAATTTTGTTGTGTCGTAACTGTTTGGTTTTTCCGTCCACAATTTCTACCGGTTCCTCTACGAAGTTGAGTTTTTCGTTGATCTGAACATCTTCTAGTGGTACTATTGCCGTTTCACCAGTCAAACACTTTTTCAGATTCGATACATGAAACACGTCGTGAATAGTACTCAGTTCTAAGGTTAATTTTAATCGGTAAGCTACGGGACCAACTTTTGCAATAATCTCAAAAGGTCCGATGTATCTCGGGGCTAGTTTACCAGTCTTTCCAAATCTTATAACACCCTTCCATGGCGATACTTTTAAGAACACCTTATCACCTATTTCAAAAGATAACTGTTTTCTGCGAACATCAGCATAACTCTTTTGTCGGTCGCGAGCAGTTTTCAATTTTTGCTTAATCTGGTGAATCTTATCGGTGGTTTCCTGAATTAAATCTGACCTTGAAATTTGGGTATCACCCACTTCCGTCCAACATAGTGGTGATCTACATTTTCGCCCGTATAGAGCTTCATAAGGTGCTGCTTTTATACTACTGTGATAACTGTTATTGTAAGAGAATTCAATGAGCGGGAGGTGTTGATCCCAATTTCCTTTGAAGTCCAGTACACAAGCACGAAGTAAATCTTCTAAGGTTTGGATGGTTCGTTCGGATTGACCATCGGTTTGGGGATGGTAAGCCGTACTTAGATTGATTCGGGTTCCCAAGGCTTCTTGTACTGCTTGCCAGAAATGTGAAGTAAAGTGACTGTCTCGATCTGAAATAATCGAAAGAGGTACTCCGTGTCGGGATACGATTTCATCGATGTAAATTTGAGCGAGTTTTTCGGTGGTGTAGTTGTTACGGATGGGAATAAAGTGTGCGGATTTGGTTAATCGGTCAACAATTACCCAGATAGCATTGTGTCCTCGGGAGGTTTTAGGAAGGTGCGTCACAAAGTCCATGGTAATTTGTTCCCATTTCCATTGCGGTATTTCGGGTTGTTGTAACATTCCCGAAGGTTTTTGATATTCCGCCTTCACCCTTGCACATGTTGCACATTTACTTACATACACGGCTATATCCTTTTTCATACCAGGCCACCAGTAAAATTCTTTAACATCTTTATACATCTTATCAGTACCTGGATGAATAGAATATTTAGACTTATGTGCTTCATCAAGAATCAACTTTCGGAGTTTATGAAGTGTTGGAATCCAGACCCGGTTTTTGTAATAATATACTTCATCAATTTTCTTCTCAAAATTCCTTTCATTCCCATGTATTTCTTCTTTTTCTAGCTGATCTGCCTTCAAAGCCTCATCTTGTGCAACGCGAACTTGTTCGGTTAGGCTACTTTGAACAATCATTCCGAGTGCTCATACCCTTAATGGTTTGACTCTGTCTTTTCGGCTTAAAGCATCGGCTACTACGTTGGCCTTACCCGGATGGTATTTAATCTCACAATCATAATCATTTAACAGTTCTACCCATCTCCTTTGTCTCATGTTTAGCTCTTTCTAATCAAATATGTGTTGTAGGCTTTTGTGATCAGTATAGATGGTACATTTGGTGCCATACAAGTAATGTCTCCAAATCTTCAATGCAAAGATAACTGCTCCTAATTCCAAATCATGGGTCGTATAATTCTTTTCATGTACTTTTAATTGTCGGGAAGCATATGCTATTACTTTCTTTCTTTGCATCAGTACGCATCCTAAACCTTTACGAGATGCTTCACAATATACCACCAATTCATCAGTTCCATCTGGAAGGCTTAATATTGGAGCCTCACATAACTTCTGTTTTAACGTTTGGAAGGCCATTTCTTGTTCTTCTCCCCATTCATACGCTCGATCTTTTTGAGTTAAGAGGGTTAGAGGTTGGGCAATACTTGAAAAGTTTTCAATGAATCTTCTATAATACCCGGCTAGTCCTAAGAATTGACGAATTTCTCTTGGTGACTTAGGTACTTGCCAATTTTTAATGGCTTCAATTTTACCGGGGTCGACTTGGATTCCTTGTTGGTTCACAATGTGTCCCAAAAACTGTACTTCTTGTAGCCAAAATTCACATTTGGACAACTTTGCATATAACTTCTCTTGCCTCAATAATTCTAAGATTTCCCGCAAATGTTGTTCGTGTTCCTCCTTACCTCTCGAATATATCAAAATGTCATCGATAAACACTATCACGAACTTGTCAATGTAAGGTTTGCAAACTCGGTTCATGAGGTCCATAAACACTGCAGGTGCATTTGTCAACCCAAACGGTATAAATTCATAGTGACCATACCGAGTTCGGAAAGCTGTTTTTGGTACGTCTTCTTCCTGAATTCTTACTTTGTGATAACCAGATCTAAGATCAATTTTTGAAAAATACTTCGCACCCTGGAGCTGATCAAACAAGTCATCAATTCGAGGTAAGGGGTATCTATTCTTTATAGTCACTTTATTCAATTCCCGGTAATCAATACACATTCGAAAACTCCCATCTTTCTTCTTTACAAATAACACTGGTGCTCCCCACGGTGAGTAACTAGGGCGGATAAAACCCCTGTCCAGTAATTCTTGTAACTGGTTGGACAGTTCTTGCATTTCAGAAGGTGCAAGTCGATAAGGTTCCTTAGCAATGGGGGCTGCTCCCAGTATCAAGTCAATACGGAATTCAACTTGTCGGGTCGGTGGTAAACCAGACAACTTATCGAGGAATACATCTGAATACTCGTGTACCAATGGGATGTCTTCTATTCGTTTTTCCTCGGGTTCCTTAATTGTACACTTGCCAAGTATAAAGTACAACCTTGGCGTAAATATCTCAATGCCTTAAGTTGAGATACGAGAGGCAGTACCGTACCAGATTTCTCACCTTGAACAATCATCGCCTCATCATTCGAAAGAGGTATCCTAACAGTCTTATCCTTACAGACAATTTCAGCTTTATACTTAGATAGCCAGTCCATACCGACTATAACATCGAAACTTCCCAATTCCACTGGAAGTAAATCAATAAGGAATGGGTGGTCGTTTAGGATAAGGGAACAGTTTCGGACTATTCGGTTAACAAGTATAGAATTACCGTTAGCGAGTTCTATAGTATATGGTTTTGTTAGTTCACTAACCGGCATATTTTCTAAAGGTAAGAAGTTAACAGATACGAAACTTCTATCGGCGCCCGTATCAAACAAAACTGAAGCATACTGACCCGAAACTAAGAATGTACCAGTCACCACATTCGGATCATGACGCGCTTTACCCGGTCCTAGTACAAACGCGCGTCCCCTAGCTGCGTTGGAGGTTGATGCTTGTGTTTGGTTTTGCCTTCTCGCCGCACCCTGGTTCAGATTGGGGCAGTATCTCCGAAAATGTTCCGTACTGCCACATTCATAGCAGGCACGGAGGTTCGTGGTAGGTGGGGTTTGTTGGTTGAGTTGTGGGCGGGTTGGTTGAGGTCGAGGTAATTGAGTTGATTGCGGTGGACGGTTAACAGTGTTGGTGGGGGGTTCTACAGTTAGGGGCATAGTGTCCCGTTCTTCCACATTTCTGACAAATGATCGGTTTGCAATCACCCACATGATGAAAGTTACATCTTCTGCATGACATAACATAACTTCGGTAATGTCCCTTTATAGGTCTCTTGTTTTACATTAGAACTGGTCATGACATAACTTCGGGTATTCGAACGAGCCCGTTTGTTTTGAGGGTTTCCTTGCATTCTTGTCCCATAATCAGTTCGTTTTAAACTTGTTGTTTCACCTGGCATCCTTATCACTCCACTTCTCATCAGATCAAAAGTAACGACACCCCTTTGAGATACAGCACTTTCTAATGTTGGGTGGGCTACTGAATTCACTATATTTCTCACAGCAGGGGTCAGTCCCCAGATATAACGTTCAATTCGCTTCGCTTCCGGTGTAACTAACCACGGAACTAAGCGGGACAGTTCGTTAAAATGATTCGTGTATCCCACATGGTCCGCTCCTTTCATTTCCAGATTCCATAACTCGTGTTCCAACCTCTGAATCTCACTTTTAGGACAAAAATGCTCTAGCATGAGGGTTTTTAATTCAGTCCATGACATACGATTAATAGCATCTTGTCCCCTTATTTGGACTACCGTATTCCACCACATCAGCGCTTGGTCTAGAAACATACTGGTAGCAAATTTGACCACGCGGTTCGGTGGACACTCACTGATATTAATTACTGATTCGGTCTTTTCTATCCATGTGACCAGCCCGCTAGGTCCTTCAATCCCCTTAAACTCAATCGGTTTACATGATGTAAATTGTTTGTATGAGTACTCCTGATGTGGGGGTTCTCGGTTATTATTATTGTTATTATCGGTATTGGTCCGAGTATTATCATTATTAGTTGTGTTAACAACCGGTACAGGGTTCGGGATATTATCAGGGTCCACAACAGGTTCTGGGTTCCCAGTGACATTCATAGTTGGGCGAGTGTTATTATTATTTATGACATTATCAGTATTCACCGGGGTAGTAACACCCGGGGCTACATTAGTGTCCGGCGGAGGTGTATTAACAGTGGCCGTGGTGGTGCTCGTAGGTTGATTAACAGTATTGTTAGCACGTATGCCTGCAGTGACTTGTGCTACAATTGTTGGTATCACTGCTTGTAGTTGACGAGCAATCATTGCGGCCACTTCCGCCTCAGACAAAGGGTTTGCTTTCTTCGGGGCCATTCTATAAAATAATCAATTATATAATAATTAATATCGTTTCACTATGACCAGCACAACTTTACGATATTACAATTTCACAACACACAACTATACCAAAGAAAACACATTTGTATTAATTATAATCATCATTGTACATATGTATCCAAAATTAGCGCATAGGCTTAACCTGGTATAGGCCAGCGCTTGTATATGCGTATCAAAATTTATCACTAAGTGACATGTAGACTTAACCCGACAAGGGCCAGTGCTTGAAATAGTACTAAACCACAAACAACTCCCAAGTCAGCCCAACACGCTGTAAAAAAATGCTGCTTGGGATATCAAAAGACTATTTACATAAGGCTGTACTACTATGTCCTATCCATTCTTTGTAACATGAAGCCACAACCAAACAACAGCAGCCACTAGGGCTGCATTAACCTCTAAACATACTCCTAGTAGTATCATTGCCCGATCCTGACGCCCGTGGCTGTGAGCACTGGATCTTTGCACAATTCTGATTTCTTGCTGCATGTACCACATGTGATCTTGCATATCATGTCTATGCTGGTTTAGGTTATTTATAGAATGTGATTGTTCTAAAAGCTGATCAGTCGCTAAACCAAACCATGCTGAATCAGAATGACGAGGTGGCTCGGGTACCGGGGCGGGTAAACCCCAAGTAGGAATAGGTATCTCAGTGACCTGGACACGTGATGTTTCTCCCCTATGGTACGTAGATCTAGGTGGGGGAGAGGTGTGCTCAGGTGGGCGCACTGAAATACGAGCGGTCTGATGGTTTCTAATAATGGGTGGGGGTACTGGTGTATGCTGTACGGGTGGAGTAGGGGATCTGGGTGCTCTAATAGGTGAATGATAAGCACTAGTAGCTCCCTGTCATACAACATTCCTAAGGGATTCCCTAGGGGGATAGGTGTCACAACGGTAACCCGATAAGTCGGGTTGATCTGAGGGTACCTCGTGAGGGATTACCGTATCTGAACCTTCTTCCATTTCCTCTGATTCCTCTCCAGTTCCCTCTTCTGGATCCTCCTCTTCCTACTCAGACCATGTTGGTAGGGTATTAGATAAACGATCAGTAGATCTTGACATATTCCTGCACAATGGTTAGTAATAAGAATAATATCCTTCTATATTAATCATAGTAAAATACATGCAGGTATTTATACACATAAGCACAATTAATCGTTTATATACACAGATATTTATTTATTATTATATTTTATACACATATGTTGCTGTTTTTTACCTATTCGATTGTTTATCGACTTCTTCTCGAATTTCCTCGTACAAACAAGTCCGTTATTACGTTCCGGACCATAATAACCCACTAATTCATTCGCGTTCATCACGAGAATCATCAGTGTATATTATTTAATATTATTTTATTCCCAGAGTTAATCGAGCCTACGGTTATCTTAGGGTATCCTAAGGGACATCCTAATTCTTTATAACTAATGGCTCTGATACCAACTTCTGTCACACCCCGACTAGGTAGTTGCGGAAGCGTAATACAGGAATGTAACAGATAACACTGGTATCAACAACATTGTTTATAAAGAAATTCAACAACTAATTTACATCATATTACATGGGTTGGTACTATGTTTACAAACTAGATGAGAATCACATAACCGGTTAACGAGCTTTTTATTTAATATTATATGTCTGCGTCTATTCACAGCTATTCAACTCTCCTTCTAACACCAAGCATGTAAGCAATTCATTCCACTTTCACTTTACCTGAAAAGCATGTTAAAACGGGTCATCTACGTCTAGTTGGTGAGTTTCAAGTTTCACGAGTATCAACGAAATCAGTATACGAGTTCGTAAAGTTTACAGTGTGTATGTATACATGTATGTGTATGATGTATTATACTAAGCCACAAGTGAAACCGAAACGAGCTAAAACACATGGCCACCCCTGCCCATGCACTCCCGTTGGCAATTAACAGCCACTTTGCCCCAAGTATGTACTATGTCTAACACCACATAGCAGTATGCAATAAGTTTAAATGACAATGTGCAACTGGGTTAACATGTTCCGGCATACCCCACCGGCTCTGTCAGTTGGGTTTGTCAAACCGATAGTACTATCCACACGTCACCGGCACGAAGTTAATCACTTGTGTTTGTGGGGACTTGTCAACTGTTAGTACTTAGATAATCCACATCATCACACGTTTTCAAGTATATAAGTATATGTAAACATGCTTTCCACCCCAAAAGTTCATAAAACAATTTAGAAAGTGGGGTCGTGAAACTCACCTTAATGTTGTTCGAGCTGGTGGTACGTATCGGTAATTTGAATGTCTCGATTATAGCTTGAATCCTATAACCGGTATCGTACTGTTAATACTAGTACAATGTTTAGACCAAATCGGGCTGTATAACTAGTCTGGTTATAGCTGTTAGGCCCAGAACATGACCATAGTCTTAGATTGTGACGTTGTATACTATGAAATGTTTAAAACTGGATTTGGCTCAGTTTCACCGTTTCCCGAGCCTAGCCAAGTTGATTGTTTATACGTTTCGGAATTAGGTAAGATCACATAAACTTAAGTAAATATATTGATTGATAAAATGATTTGATTTATGAAAGAATTTTAAGGTTTCGGTATCTGGTTTGATCGCAGGGTTCGTTCCCGTTTTCACACGGGTTTGATTATACAAAACGCCCACAATCCACCCGAATTGTCCGGAATTCTCGTAAAAAGTTCGTTTTTATCAATATCATTCAAAAATATGATATTTGACCACTTTTGACATTTTGACATACCAGTCAGTCCGTTAAACACAAAACTGCCGGTTTCGTTAAAACAATTATAATTTAAATCTTTGATTAATCATAACTAAATATGTACTTATATATAAATTATGTAAATTTTTGTAAAAATACATTAAGACATGGAGAATTTTATAAAAATATTTTCAGAAATTTTATGATTAATTATTTATTTATAAAAATTCATTTAATAGGTTATAATCATGTAATAAATGTCCTGTTTATATCAAACGACCTCCGAAAAATCCGATAATTTTTACAAATGGCCTAAATTTTATTACATAGCCTCTGAAAAATCTTCAGAACCTAAATCTTTTGACAAAATGCCTTATTGTGCGTTTTTCGGCTGTTAAGATTCGGTTAAACCATAATTGCACAAACCATACTTAGGCATTTCCAATGATCCCCAAACTTTAGCAGTGATCTTACCAACACATATTAATCTCCAAAACCAAGTTTCATAATTTTTCAATATGTTTAGCTATTTTTCCCAAATAAACGCTCATAAACGGAAATAAATTCACCAAATATTCTCCGTTTATTGAAAAATTACCAGATTTGAACAGGGACTCATTTATATGATCCCTAATGTCCCTGCAAATTTTAACAAGCTAACAACAAGCACATCACAACCTAATACTAAACAGCCCTTAAACGAGTGTTACGGGTTTACATTGTCGGTTTTCGATGAGTTTTGCAAGCATAAACGACTCTCCGGGTCTCGGGTTGCAAACTCAGTGTATCTACATATCATATAACATCAAACCAAGCATCAATCATCCATGTAACAGCCTTGATAATTAGGGTTTCGGTTTTGGGTTCAAACCGAACTTTCTAACCGTAAAAACGTTGTATTCATGTTCTAATCCGCGTTTTTGACCAAAAAAGTATTTGTTCCTGGTTTGTAAACATGTTTAACATCAAAAAATGGTTTTACTTGATTTTTATGGTTTTTGGATGGTTAAACATGTTTAAAACTAATCAAGGATTAATTTTTCATGGTTAAACTATGTTAATCATGGTTAAAAATCAAGGAAAATCACTATTTACCTTAGGGTTTTGATGAAGCTTGGTGAAGAAGAGGGTGTGTTCTGCTGATTTCTGGAAAAATTTTTGTAAATATCTTCTTAATATTAACATATATATTATATAGTAAAGGGGTGGGCCTTCCCCCTTAGTTGCGGCCGCAAGCTTATAGGGGCCCATTGGGCCTCTTTTTGGCCCAATGGTGCCTCGGTTTTCGTGCCACGCGTAAAAGTCGGCCCAAAATTTAGTTCGGGTTCTGTTTTTCGCAAGAAACTAGTTCGAGTGCGAAAAACAGCGCGAAAACGAGTGTTTTTCAGCTTCTTTTTGTAAAATAAGAAAAACGTACTGACTCGTTGTAAAATTCCAAAATATTTTCACGGATTGCTTAGAACATGTCATATAAGTGTTTTATAAATCTTTTTCGGCTTAACGGATGCTACGATGCTCGTTTTGATATTAACGATTGCGTTTAAGCTTATAGCGTATCGATAAACGAAACCTTTTTCGTTTAAAGACTTTTAAACGTACTGGGGCCTAAATATCAATATGTTAGCCTCTATAATATATATATAACTCGTATATGACCCCTCAGTATGTATACGGGTCATAATTAGTATCGGTCGGTTACTCGTTTAAGCACTACGAATTAACCGACTTATCGTTTACTTGTTACGTAGTGAATATAGTATACCTCGTTTTGTCACGAATGTCACAATGGCACACAACTTCTTTCACCTAACTTGGGATTGATCTGGGAATATACACGGCTGAGGAAACAAACAATGAAATCTAGTTCAGAGCAGGTACAACATTTCCAGACGAAGATGGTGATAATGATGTTGAAGCTGGAAACACAAGATCAAAAGCATGGGATCAACTGAGCTACGGGACTGAAAACTATAATGCAAGCGTTTCAAAGAGCACGACACTACGTGACCCACTCATGAGATACATTCATCGCCTGCTTAGTCACTCCGCCACTGCTAGAGGTCAGAGTAAGGGGGTTGTTAATTTAAGGGATCTCTGGGCACTATACTGCATGAAGAATGGCGTCCCGTTGAAAATCACTTATTTATTGTAACACCCTTGGCAAACACAACATCGTCCCACTCTTAGGCTATCCCAAATCGGCCGTGGACAAGAGAGATCTTTGGTTCATAAGTAATGTCCTGCCTCTTAACATCACCAACGCGTTTTGGCTTAGTTGGCTGTGGAGCACATGAAAAATCCACAGTTAAGCGTGCTCAAGTGGAAGTAGTACTAGATGGGTAACCTCCTGGGAAGTCTCCATCTAGGCAACCAAAAACAAATCCGTGAGCTCTTCGTGGGCAGAGCAGACAATATTGGTGGTACGAGAGGCCGGGGTGTTACATGTGGTATCAGATCCACTCTTGTATCGTTCGGGATGATGGGACATGCCTCATCGAGGACGAGGAGTCCAAAGGGGGGTTGTTTGTAACACCCTTGGCAAACACAATATCGTCCCACTCTTAGGCTATCCCACATTGGCCGTGGACAAGAGAGATCCTTGGTTCATAAGTAATGTCATGCCTCTTAACATCACCAACGCGTTTTGGGCTTAGTTGGCTGTGGAGCACATGAAAACTCCATAGTTAAGAGTGCTCAGGTGGAAGTAGTACTAGATGGGTAACCTCATGGGAAGTCTCCATCTAGGCAACCAAAAACAAATCCGCGAGCTTTTCGTGGGCAGAGCGGACAATATTGGTGGTACGAGAGGCTGGAGTGTTACAGAAAATCTGTAACACCCCGGCTAAAGCGGAATACGCCCGAGTGCGACGTACAGATTGCTCAAAACACATGTGACACTATTAAGTGACAATAATATCATTAATTAATTTAAACATAAGTACACAAGTTTGTAACAAAAATACAAGGAAAATACAAGAACAATTAACACCTTATCCCTTTATTAATATAACCTAAGTTCTAGTGTCCTTGTGACGACATTAGTCTCTAAATAAGGTACATGTAGCATATATATAAAATAATGTCATCTAAATGAATAGTTGGTGAGTTCACACAAGTTTTGATATAAGTACATAAAATCTACAATTCCATGAACAAGTGTAAATGAGCAAGTAAGGTCCTTTCCAGTTGGGATTGTGCACTGATGTGCTTGAAGTAGTTATAAAATAAATAACTAAAATTATACTAATCTAGACACTAAGTAATACTCTAGACCCTTAACTTAACTTAACTACTAACCGGCAAGTGAACCGGTCGACTCTAGTACAGTTAAGTAAGTCCGGATATCGAACCCACGAGACTCTTTAAATTACGAAACTAGCAAATTAGACTCAACTACAAGACACGACTATTTATTAATAATATTTGAGGGGGATTTAACTAACTATTAAAACTCTAATAATAATTAACTAATGATTACTTAACTATTAAACTAATAATAAACTAATTAAACCTAACCCTAATTAATATAATAATAATAAAACATAATCATTAACTTAAACTTAATTAATTAATTTAAACTTAACCTAATTTAATTTATCTAATAAACAATTTAGAAAACTTGGATTAATTCAGATGATTAGATTAACTACCCAGGCCAGAATTCCCAAAGTTACGGTTTTTAGATAAATGGAAAGCTCACGTTATGGAACTGGGATCATAAAATAGACCATTGACAGAAAACCCAAACAAGACCCTTGAATTTCAAGAAGACGCCTATGGATTTCTAACAAGTTTTAAGACTCACCAGTTTTATGAATTAAACTTCCTTACGGTTATTTAATAATTAATGTTCAAGTAACTTTATGACGAAAACATACCTTACAACGCGGAATTCAAAGATATCAAAGCAGACTCAATTAATTTAATAGAATAAGCTGACAATCAAACGTAGACGGACTCCTTACGAAGAACTAAATCTAGCAATCCGACAAGCAAAGATCTATTAACAGCCTATCACCTTACAGCTTTCTAGGCTGGCAGTTCACTTTTATCTATTTACTTGATTTTATTGTTTCAATGATCTTAATGTATATTAATCACAAACTAGTCAAGAACACACAGTAAATGACCTAACAAAACCCTATCCTATGAAACAATCACCAAGGGCAATGTGAAACAATAAATTCAAGTAAACAAAACCAAGAAATCATACGCATCAATTAAATCAAACTCAACAATTTACTCAAAACATAATATCCATAACGAAACGTAATCTAAATAAAAATCAAACCGAACTAAAGTTCATCACGACCTAGGTAGTCTAATAAGTTTAGCCTAACATCTTAGATTCAAATAAACAAAAATAATTAAGTTCAACAACCAAGCTCATAATTAAAATAATAAATTCAAACCGACTATGATGAAGCTTGGTTGAGTAGGTGTTGAATCAAAAAGATCTCCACTTGAACCAACGGCTTTCTTCTTTCAAAACTCCTTGCGGCTGACTTAGACTAAATAATAATAATCGATCTTTTTTTTCGGCAGTAGAGTTGAAACAAAAAAAAATAACTCTTTTTCTCTCCTAAAATATATATATAACCCTTAAGAAAACTCATTATTATATACTGCTTAGTAGCCGACATATTTAATTCCATTCTAGAAAAATTGTCCTCCACGTAACCCAAAAACATTCCTTTTTTTTTTTAATTCCAAACCACCGACACCAGTTTTGTTTCGTGTGAGCCCATCAATTATGTTGAAGTTGTTATCTCTAAATCCAAGCTCATAATTGTGGCCAGCCCATCTTCACATATAGTTTATATGTTATGCATTAAAAGGAGAAAAACAATATATTAAAATAATGAGTTTGATCGTTAATATGTAAAATATTGTTTAGTGCATATGACTTCTTTCTCTTTTCTTTTATGCTATATATATTATAAAAAAAAATAATTTTGATAACCATGATTAATAAAGCTTGTTCAAAATTTTACTCAACGTCAACTATAATAAAAAATCAATTTTGACTTGTTTTATCTTGAACCCGTAAAAACCTTATATGAACCAATCAATAATAATATTCAATAGAAATATAGCTTAAAGTATTAAAAAGTGTAGCAAATATGTATATAATAATATATATTTTAGACCATATCAGCACCAATGTACTCGGATAATAGCGCAAGTAAGTGTCCTTTCCGTTGGTAACAACCAACGTACTCGGATCGGGGGTCCCTATTCCACTCATAACATCGAGGTCCTGAGTGCATAGGGGGCGTATGATCATACTTAATGAGGAAACTATGAGCACGTCATCTTTGAGCAAGTAAGCAAATAAACACACAAGTCCATGTAACGAATTGTAGTTTGTAAATAATAAATAAACAAAATTGTTATGTTGATAGGATATATATGCTACCCCCAAAATGTGTAAAAGCGTAAAAAAAGGGGCTGTCAGAAACTCATCTTTGAGATTGAAGACAACTTGAAATAATAACCAAAAATACGTTTAAGGAAATTGAAACGATCGAATCTCACAAACTATAATTAAAAAGAAAATACAAAATTTAAAGACTAACTATCGGGATTATAAAAGTTAAATAATATTAGTTTTAGAAATTATGCATTATTGAAAAATCTATTTCATTAACTTATGGAAAATGGGGACTTGGAGATTTTTATTGAGTTTAACAAAAATGAATAAAGTTTATATAAATCATTTGATGTTTATTAGTTGAAGATGATTTGTAAATAAATAATTATAACTTGTTAATATAAGATTAAATATCAATATTAATAACAATTAACGATTAAATTTTTTATTTTATTCTAGTAACATAAAAATTAATTTACTAATTAAATAACTTAAATGTTTTGCATGAATTCTTTTAAATAAATTATAAATATTAGTTTATGTTGAAATAAGATAAAAAATAATTAACTTACTCAATTATTAATTTAAAGATACGAAATATGTTATATCTATTTTAAAATATTTTAAATAAAGGAAATTTTTATAAATCATCTTATTTGAAAGAATGTTTATAAGTTTATGATGATTAACAAATCATAAGATTTACATATATATATATATATATATATATATATATATATATATAAATTCATGCTTGTTCTTGCAAAATAACTAGGTTTGATCCAAGATTTAGAAAAATCAAAGTGTTTATCTTGGATATTCATGATCATAATGATTTTTAAAACCAAAATATAATATTTTTATGATAAAAGTAACATGATCATGAAGAACAAATTATGAACATTCAACATTAAATCAAAACAAAAACTATAAAATGCATGGAATCATAAAACTTACTTGTTAGTGCTTTCAATCTTAAGAAAATAGTGGATTGAGGTGTGAAAATAATGGAGGATTTGTCCTCCTTTTATAGTAAAAATATGGAGTTGTTATTTCTTTTGAAATTTATGAAAATTAATCATATTTAATATAATTAGAAACAAAAATTAAAATGGTTTAAAAGGTTTTTAAAGTGTTTATCTCTTTCAATAAATTTTATTTAATTAAAACATTCTTTGCTTTATTTTTATTAGTTAATTAAAAAAACATAATACGAAAATATGGTAATAATAATAATTCAAGATTTATTATAATGATTTGCATTGGAAAAGTTAATGAATAAATTATCTTGATTATGAATGTTTTAAATGAGTACGCAATACTACAAGGGTGGTAAAAAGTATATTTGCATAGAAATGATCACATAAAATACATGAAATGAAAATTGAGATTAATTAATAGTATTATAAAAATATATAAATTTAAGTAGAACAAAACCGAAAATTTAAAATGGGTCCGGGTTTTCGGGTTTGAAAATTAACGCATGTTACAGGATTCACAACTTTTAGAAATTTCGTCCCGAAATTAAAATAAAAATAAATTTTAAAAGAAAACAACTAATACATGTAGTT
>NW_027500627.1:0-49246 GCF_021521415.1 Bidens hawaiensis
GCTTTGTTGTACACTTATTTGAATATATCTATTAGCAAGAATATAGTCCCAGATGAGATCAAAGGAAGAGAGATTCACCATTCATTTCCCATGACTCTTTTTCAAGTAAAGTTACATTTTTTCATTCTTTTTATGAATTATTTTTAGAAAAATGATATATGTTTAGAATGGTGTTTAGGCATATAATGATGGAATGAATAGTGGTATGTGTATATTTTACATGAAATTCAAAGACCGCAATACTATCTAGAGGTGCTAAGATGGCTGGGTCAGTTTTGAGCTCAAACCACCGAAAATTCGGTTTTTGAAATCCGTTTGTTTTCGGGTTTGTCGCTTTTTCTTAACGGGTTTGGTTTTTTTGGTTTTCTCAATGGGTTCAGTTTTTTCGGTTTTACCATTTGGCCTTGAAAATTTTGGGCTGAAAAAAGGCCCAAAATAATGAATTTGAGCTTGAACTTTGGGCCTAAATTTTTTTTAATGTTAATTAATGATAAATAATATTACATGCTTGGACTTAAAATTTTTGGGTTACTCCATTTGTTAATTTCTTATAAATTACTTAAAATTGGTTTTTCGGTTCGTTTTTTGGGTTTTTGGTTGATGCGAACCGATACCGAACCAAAAAGTTGGATCTTTAAAAACTTAAAACCAAAACATCGGTTTTGTATTTGGTTCGGTTATTTCGGTTTAGTTCAAATTTTGGCTGATATAAAACAGAAACCGAACTGCGAAGTCAGATTTTTTGAAAACTTATAACCAAACCGTTGGTTTATTATTGGGTTCGGCTACGCCGGTTACCACAGTTCGGTTATTTCGTTTTCGTGCAGACCCTAGTGATTTTTTTTTTATTATTTTTTATATATATACGGAAAAATGGGTCAGTTTGGATTCACCCGCAAACACTTTTTGATCATTACTTTATTTTTTCTGATAATTTAATGTGTTAATAATTTTTACAGCAAATTTAATGTGTTGACCCGTTTCCTTTTAACTCTTTTTATTTCCAGTTTGACCCATTTGGATAAAAACACAAGCCAAACCGACCCATTCATAACTAAACAACTTGAAATTGCCATATCATATTATCCCCTCTATCACTAACATATTTACAAATGGAATGCAGCCTCATTCAGTCCGTTTGAACCATCAAAACCTGAAGCTCCTCAAGTATTGGACATGGCAATTTGTTGTTATCCGCCCCGTTTGCTCTGTTTTAATGATAGTTCTTCAACTGCTTGAGATATATCCTGATTGGCTAAGCTGGACATTCACCATGATCTTAAACGTATCGGTTTCGTTAGCATTATACGCGCTTGTGGTATTTTATCATGTATTTGCTAAAGAATTGGCCCCACATAAGCCCCTCGCTAAATTCTTATGTGTCAAAGGAATTGTCTTCTTCTGCTTTTGGCAGGTATAATTCTTGCCTTACGTTAGGGGTGTGAATTTTCAACACACACGAACCTGTCAGGATACTTGCGAGTTTGAGTTTAGTATAAACAGGTTCGGGTTAGTTTCTGGTTGAACCCGCAAACCCGTCTAGCTAATGGGGGGGGGGGGGGTAGTGTTCATGTCACACGGCGGTTTCGTGGGTTTGAGCTTACTATAAACGAGTTTGGGTCAGTTTTGGGTCAAACTTGCGAACCCGTTTAACTGAATGGGTCGTGTGCACGTCAACCAGGCAGGTTGACCCGTTTGACCCATTTATTTATTTCATATTTAAAATTTTATTTTGTCATAAATTAAATTGGTTTGGGTATTTTAAGCCAAAATTTAGAGCATAAAAAAAATTAACATATTGCAATTGTTTTATATACATTTTTATTTTTAGTTGTAAAGTTCTAATTTTAAAGTATCAGTATGCGATGAAAATAAAAAATTCAGGTGGAGCGTGTCATATCTGTGTCAACCCGGCAGGTTTACGAGTTGTTTTATGTCTTAACCGAAATTGGTTGGGTATTTTAAGGCAAAATTTAAAACTTAGAAAAGAAATTAACATAAATGTAATTGTTTTATATACATTTTTATGTTTTGTTGTAAAGTTTTAATTTAGAAGTATCAGTCTGTGATATAAAAATTCACGTTTAGGTGTCAACCTGTGAAAATCCGTGTTGTGTTCAGGGTTCACATGCCTGACACAATTTTCGGGTTTGATATTGATGTGTGATTATTTGCAGGGAGTTGTGTTGAGTGGTCTTGTGGCAGTTGGGATAATCAGATCCGATCACTTCTGGCTTGATGTGACACATATTCAACAAGCGTTGCAAAACGCGTTGGTGATTGTGGAGATGGTGTTTTTTGCAATCTTCCAAATGTATGCATACACTGCTGCGCCATACAAGGATCTTGATGTGAAAGAGAAGAAGAGTGAGTGATTAAAAGTATTCATATTAAGGGTGTTACGGTATTTATGTAAGAGGTTCAAAACATATATGCAATAATAACTATTTCATCTTACAAAGGGGTTGTATTTTGATTAATGCAAAGGTGTAATAGGTTTTGAGTGAAGAGTACTTTATGGTGTTTTGTTACACATTTGTATGATGCAATTTCTTTAAATAATAAAAAAATTTCTATTATAACCGAAACGAAATATCAAATTTGACGCGCTGTAGTTTTTTTTAAGAAAATACATTCAAATTTGACGCGCTGTAGTTTTTTTAAGAAAATACATTAGTCAGGGTTTATTATTTTAACTAACGTTAAAATATGTTGTGGGTTGGAGAAGAAATAAGAGACGGGATGGAAGGATCATGGGCAAAGGCGGCGCCCGTGGATGGGACATGATCAAACGTGTGCTCGTGGAGGCTCCGGGGATGGTATATTAGGCTTAACCCTAATTTATGTTAGCTATTACTTTCTTTCATTGCAGCTTCACAACAACTTTTGACACTCCACATTGCCACCAGATGATGAATGCCAACAACAAACTGTGCGTTATCATTTGGGATAGACTATACGCACACCAATAACCAATTACATATCATATGGGTCGTATGGTCACACCGACTGTATGAGTATTATAGACGACCATCTGAGTATATGGTTACTAACCACATGGCCTAAAACGTTCATATAAACCATATGAGATGTTCTTATAAATTATATTATACAGCTTGTATGATGTATCGGTCTATTATAAAAGTAACGCACACCATAGACGCGGGGCATTCGACCCGTTTGTTGCCCTTTTATTTTCAAAGAAACACCCCAGAATAGAGGTGCACAATAACCCGAACCTGGAATCGGGCCTGAAAAAAAATTCGGAACCTGGTTTTTTTACACCTGGGTTTTTAATGCCAACCCGTACCTGACCCTACCCGTAGGGTATGGATAGGGAATGCATTTCAGTACCAAAACCCCTAGTCAGAACCGGACCCAATTTGTACCTGGTAATACCTAAAAATCGGAACCGGGTTTTTTCAATACCCGATCTATACCCGAAATTAGCCGAAAAGTACCTGAAAAATGCCCAAAAAATACCCCTAAAAAGTGCAATCTTAAAAAGCCCGAGAGAACCCGAAAATATGGTTTTTTAATACCCGGGAATATGGTACTCAAATATCCGGTTTTAGAATACCATGTTGTATACCGGACCCGAACCCGACTCGGGCATTGCCAATACCTGGATATACCTGAACCTGGTTTCATATCCGAAACCTGGTATTTGAAAAACCGATTTCTACACCTCTACCCAAGATGAAAGTAATTGATTAATCTACTGTCAAAGTGATTGTTCATTTGTTTGTTCTAACTTCTAAGTTCTAAAGGTAATTGATCACACAGTTAAAAATAAAAAAGAGAAATAAAATAACACAATTTCAACAAACCTGAAAGACATCCGTACTCCAAGAAAAAACATATCCTTTTTTAGTTAAACAGACACTTCAACTCTACACTACACTACACATTCATTCATTCATTCATTCATTCATTCATTTCAACAAAACCATGACCCTCTTCCAATATTCATAAACCCTTTACCCACTTCCATCTTCACAACCATGACAACATTAATCATAATCCCACAAATCCTCACCAATCTCACAAAACCACCAAAACCCATCAATCCTATTAGCAAACACATTTGTTTTTACCATCAACAACTGGGTTTTCAATCCAATGGCAAGTTATTATTTAACGAGAGTATAAACAACAACAACAACAACAACAACAATAATAATAATAATAATAATAATAATAAGAAAAGACTGGTTCTTGTAAGATTTAATAACCTTAAATTCAACGGCGGCGGCGGCGGCGGCGGTGATGACGGTGGGACGTCAAGGGTTTTGGGTAATCTTGCTTTGGCTATTGGGTTGACTTATCTTACGTTGACTGGTCAACTCGGGTGGATACTTGATACTATTGTTTCCATTTGGGTATGTGTGTTGAGTTTAAATTTGGTTTAAAGATTGTGAATTTGAAGTAATTGTGTGTGTATGTTGCGGTTTTGATGGCAGCTTTTCGTGGTGATTGTTCCGGTTGTCGGTTTGGGAGCTCTTATTTGGTGGGCTAGTAAAGATATGGTTGAAATCAAAGTAAGATTATTAACTCACAACATTCAGTTGCTTTGGCAGTTAGTTGTTTGTTTTGGAAGTGCGGGAAGTTAGTTTGCGTTTGTCTGTTTGATAAATGAACGAACATAACAAGGAATTTCGTTTGATTAGTTAAATGAATAAGCATGAACAAAGGTTGCGTTTGTTCGTCTGTGTTCGTGAACATTAGCTAGCGTGTTCGTGTATGTTCGATCATATACGTTCGTTTATGTTCATTACTTCATTTATTAAAGGCTTCTTATATCTTATATTTTGTAGTTATATCTAAACATTTAAACTTTTTATACTTTTAATTTTTATTATTTTACTAGCTTAACTTGCTTCCTCTCGTATTTAAGTTAACCTTGATGTATCTTTCGGGTGGTTATGTCTAATGCTTGGGATAAACAATGTTGTTTTTTTAATTTTCAAATTGATATATCTTGCTTGTGTTCGTGAACGTTAGCTAGCGTGTTCGTTTATGTTCGATCATAAACATTCGTTCATGTTCATTACTTCATTTATTAAAGGCTTCTTATATCTTATATTTTGTAGTTTATTATCTAAACATTTAAACTTTTTATACTTTTTAATTTTTATTATTTTACTAGCTTAACTTGTTTCCTCTCGTATTTAAGTTAAACTTGATGTATCTTTTTGGGTGGTTATGTCTAATGCTTGGGATAAAAACTGTTTTTTTTTTTAAATTTCAAGTTAATATATTTCGTTTGTGTTCGTCTATGTTCACTTAAGTTTGTTTGTGTTCGCTTAGCAAGTTAACGACCGAACATGAATGAATACGGACAAATTCATTTTCTTAACGAACGAACACGAAATTTCGTTCGTTTGTGTAATCATGAACTGCCCGTTTGTTCGATAAAAGCAATGAACAAAGCCTCGTCCGGTTTGGTTTGTTTACATCCCTAATGGCTATAAGTAACTTCTGAGGTAACGTTTTAATTTTTGTGCAGTGCCGGAGTTGTGGAAATGAATTTGAAGTTTTCAAGTAAGAAACTCGATCCGATTGTTATAATTCTTATTGTTAAAGATTGTATGGACTATGGAACCTTGTTTGTGATTCGGTTATTATATTGTTGGTTGCAGATCTATGTTAAATGATGAACCGCAGCTTTGTCCTTATTGTAATAAACCTTTTTCAGGTAACATATTCAACATTTGACTCGACAAGTAATTTAAAAGAATACTAACTAAAATGTGTAATGGAGACATTTAGCGAGTTGTTTTCGACAATTCTTATGAGTGAATGTTTATTGGATTTCGGTGGTGGGTGACGCTATGAAATCCTCCAAGGAATCTACGACATTTGGTGAAACATTTAGCGATTTGTTTTCGCAGCAAGAGAAAGGTAAACCGATTTGCAATGATTAAACGCTCAGGTTTTGATAATACGAGGTTTTGTTTGTGTTACTAATAGATATAATTTTGCAGGGAAGGCTTCATCTAGAGCTGTTATTGATGTTGAAGCCGAGGTTAAGGATGTCGAATGATATATAAATGTTAGCGCTCTTGTAATTTTGTTAAGTTGTTAATATGTATTATATAATTTGTTGTAGAACAACACATAAGTAGTTGTTAGAACCAAAACAAATGTATAAGTTTGAGCTTGTATTTTAAGATATGGGAGTGTCAAAGGGTGTCATTGTTTCATAACATATTGGCATTAAGTTAACTTTGTTCAGGAGTGTGTTGCCTTTGTGAAAGTCCGTGCCGCTCGTACTCTTGACACATTGGCTTGCATATGTCTTCATCATAAGTTTGCTATAGTAGTTACTCTTAGGCTGTGTTATGGTTGCAGGAGAGAGTGCAAGGTAATGAGCAGACGAGGGAGAGCGAAGAACATCGCTCCCCCACCCCCTGCCCTCATGCTGTGTTTTTAGTAATGAGCGTGGTCATCATCTCGCTTGTCACGCATTTGGATTCGACCATTGAGTGAGGTGGCACAGGTTGAGTATAGCTAGGTTTTATTCGTTTACAATATCAAATACCGATTTAGGGAACATGATCAGCATCTTAAACTTCTAGAGAAATTTTTGTTTAGGTCACGTGAAGCCTTCTCAAATTGCCTGGCATGGATGTTATGGCAAAACAAGATCCCTTTGTTTTTGAACATTTTTGTTTTTTTTGAAAAGGGGGGGGGGGGTTAAACATTCACTTAGTTACGTTTTTGTTCCCCCGAGGAAGAATACATTGAAATGCGTTTCTCCTTTGCCCTTTCGCTAAAGGCTTATGGAATTGGATGTCCTTGTGGTTTGGTATTATCGTATTGACTTCTTGGTGTATCCTCAGTAAATTAACTTGCGGCTTACTTCAAGTCTATAAAATTTGATAAAGGAGGCAAAATCTCCATTCTATTCTTTACACCACCTTTTGGTATTGCGGAGATTTAATGCTTTGGCTTTTCTAAGGTTAAATAACAAACCTTTCTCCAACTGTGGGATGACATCAAAGCTCAATCGTTCTCATAATGCAATCCATCATTCGTTGCTTCCTCATATTCTCGCTCCTACTTACGAAATGCTTAGCTTTTGTTCAAAAACTTAAAATTTAATTTGTTTATTGCATTTCGTCACTTCTCGCTAGCTTTCTTTAATTTTCCATTCTTAAAAAAACAAATTCTGTTATAATTTGACTACTAAATTATAACAAGATTATCAATGTAATCTTTGAACTTGAAGATGACAAAAACAAGAGAATATGAGATATATAAAACCGGTAACTTTTCGATATGTGTATTTTCATTGTCACATGTGATAGATATATATACACTATTATAATTACTATTTAGGAGGCAAACGTAATTAATTGGGTTGAAAATCTTTCATTCATTCACATGGATATGTTTTCATCCATTCACATGAATACCACGTTTATAACAAATTCGCAGTTTTCACTTTTCATTAACTAGCACACATATTACTGTTTGTGTCCATGCGGTTTTAAGGCGGGGGCACAATGAGTCCCTGAAAATTTTTTTGAACTGGTTGAGTCCACGTGGTTTCAGAAACGAACCATTTGAGTCCCTGTGATTTCAGAAACGAACAATTTGAGTCCTGTGGTTTCGGTAAAATGAAAGTTTTACACTGAAAGTTAAGTAACGGCAGAGACTCAAATGGTTCGTTTTTGAAACCATGGGGACTCAACCAGTTCTAAAAAAATTTTGACGACTCATTGTGTCTCTGCCTTAAAACCACAGGGACGCAAACAATAATTTTCTCTAAATCTTTAACATTTATATAAATCAAAAGTTTTACATTTTTCTAAACTCAAAATATCAAATCATTACACAAAATTTATAAAATAATAATAAAAAAAACCATATATCACAGTGAGTAGGTGTAGGACCGGACCGAGGCAGTGCGCGTAGCCTCCATCACACGTGTAAAACCAAACCCGTACCCAATAATCACCCCCCTTCACACGCCGCAAGCAGCAGGAGTCAGTAGTCAGAAACCAACAACCAACAGCCAAAATATCTATCTGTCTATCCCGATCTCACTCCGGCGATCCAATTCATCGCCGTCGAGTCACCACAGATCTCAATCTCAAACTCAATCGGAACCGATTGTTCGTTATAAATTACATCGGCAGATATGAACGAGAAGGCTGGCGTCTCAAAGGAGCTCAATGCTAAGCACCGAAAGGTATTGTGCTTGATATTATTTCACTTGATCTGTCTTTAATTGTTCGTGTTTTAGGTTAATTGTTGACTTTAGGTTTAGCTGATCTGTTTTTCATTTAGTTTTAAGTAGTCGTGATATAGCGGTTATTGGAACTGGATCGAAGGTGTTCGCTCGGTTATTTGATTCGGTTTGGTTTGATTCTTCGGTTGCAGCTGCTTAATAGGCTTTTAGGTTAATTGTTAGTTTGAGATTAGAGATCTGAAGCTTGTTGTATAGTTGAATTATAGCTTTGTATAATTTGTTTTGGAATATAAGAAGTATTTAAGGTCAGTATGATTGGCAAGTTGATTGGCTGATTGATCCTCTGTGAGCAATTTATTTAAGTTTAGTTGTTAATAAGAGTTTTAGGTTAATTGTTAGTTTAGGTTTAGCTGATTTGTTTTTGATTTAGTTTGAGTGCTTGTGATGAATGGCTATTGGAACTGGATCGAAGGTGTTCGCTAGGTTATTCGATTCGCATCGGTTGTAGCTGTTTAATAGGTTTTCTGTTTAGTGATTTTCGAGACTGAAGCCTGTTGAATAGTTGAATTGCAGCTTTGTACTATAACAAGTATTTAAGTTTAGTATGATTGGCAAGTTGATTGATTTGATTCTCTGTGAGAAAGCTATCTGAATTTAGTTGTTCAAGAGTTAATTTGTGATCTGTAGGCAGAACATGTGATCTGTAGGCAGAACAGCTTGTATATATGTAGTTAAATAAAGGAGTATTTCCATTCACTAAAACCATGCTTATACTAATGGATCATGTAATAAAAACTTTTGCATCATTAATTGTATGAAGAGAAAGATTGCAGGGACTAGAAGATTATTTGAATGAATTTTGATTCAGCTAACTACTAGGCATTCTTAGAGATCTGCAGCTTGTGAGGTTATTTGATTTGATTTGATTCATCGGTTGCAGCTGGTTAATAGGTTTTTTAGGTGACTTTTAAGATCTGCAGCTTGTTGAATAGTTGAATTGCAGCTTTGCATCATAAGTTTTGGAATATATTTATTAAGTAATTAAGATCAATATGATTGATTGGCAAGTTGATTGATTCTCTGTGAGGATGTTATCTAAACTTAGTTGTTAATACTTAATTTGTGATCTGTAGGCAGAAAAGATTTTGTATTTAGTCAAGTAAGAAATGAGTATTTCCATTCATAAATTTACTAGAAAGTGCTTTTGATCACTTGGAAAGTATGGTTTTGTTACAAAAATGGGCTATAACAACGGATAATTGTAACAAGAGAGATTGTGGGCACTAAAAGATAATTTGAATGATTTTGATTCAGCTAACTACTAGGCATTCTTGCATTGGCTCATAAGGAAAGGGTGAATAAAGCGGCAGCTATTGTATATATAATTCTGCTTGTTACAAATGGTCTATCTATCCACTAACTTGTTTTGAATTAAAAGAAAGTGACTGTTACAACTTATTAGGTGGACTCCAATTCTCTATTACTCTTTGGATGCTAGTGCTATCAAAATGATGAAGATAAGCTATAGAAGATAAACCATTATGAGTTTGTAGATTTGGTCATTAAGATTGAGCGTTGTTTACTGTTTAGTGATTTCAGAGATCTGCAGCTTTGCATCATATGCTTTTGAATATAAGAAGTAATTAAGATCAGTATAATTTGCAAGCTGATTGATTCTCTGTGAGGAAGTTATCCAAATTTAGTTCGTAAGAGTTAATTTTGTGATATGCAGACTGTAGATAGAAGTTATAGAACAGCTTTTATATGTATATGTAGTCGATAAAGTTTTCATATGTAAATTTACTTACAAGGCTTTTGATCACTTAGCAATCATGATTTTACTATACACTGGGCTGTATTGATGGATCATGTGATTAATCAAACTTATGCATCAATGATCGCAACAAGAGAAAGATGGCAGGCACTAAATGATCATTTGAATGATTTTGATTCAATTGCTCAAACTCCTAGGCATTCTTGCATTCACTCATCAGGAAAGGGTGAATCAAGAGACGGTTATTGTAGATATAGTCATATAATTGTGCCTGTTACAATCGGTCTATCTATAAAACATTTCTTTTTATTTAAAAGAAAGTGATTGTTACAACTTCTTAGGTGGACTCCAATCCTTTATTACTGTTTTAGTATTAGTTCTACCAAATTGAGATGATTGGATGATGAAGATTAAGGATATAGAAGAGAAACTATCATCTGTTTGTAGATTTGGTCATCAAGATTGAGCATTCTAGATCTAAAAGTGGTGTTCTATGCATAAGGTTGTGCAGGCGTTTGACTGGTTTTATGTGATTTTCTCGTTTTCAGATACTAGAAGGGCTTCTTAAGTTGCCTGAGAACAGGGAATGTGCTGATTGCAAAACCAAGTATGTGAAGCATTAATGACATTGTTAATCAAAGTGTATTTATTAATTATTATCTAGTTATATCAGTACATCAGATGCTTATACTGACCTTTCCATGGCAGAGGTCCTCGATGGGCTAGTGTGAATTTAGGCATCTTTATATGCATGCAATGCTCTGGTATCCACAGAAGCCTTGGGGTCCACATATCAAAGGTAACAATAACTAATAGTTATGACTGTTAGTTTTATTTGCTAAATATTAAACTGCCTGTTAGCAAAAACAAACATTTGTTTTCTTATTATCCATTGATGCACCTCTTTGCAGGTGAGATCGGCTACATTGGACACATGGCTTCCTGAACAAGTTGCATTCATCCAATGTAAGACATATGCTTCTCATGTTTTCTATGTTTCTCATTAAAATTGTGTTATATGATTTTGCGTTATTTTTTTCAGCTATGGGAAATGAGAGGTCCAATAGTTACTGGGAAGCCGAGCTGCCACCGAATTATGATAGAGTAGGCATTGAGAATTTCATTCGTGCTAAGTATGTATCTTTGACGTAACAATTTGATGCCACTTTATTTTCATATTTTTTATGGTCTATATTATTAACCCATATGCTTTATAAAGATATGAAGACAAGAGATGGATTGCTAAAGGTGGAAGACCAATCTCACCTCCTGCAGCCCAAGAAGAAAAAGGCCCTGTTAGGCCCGTCGAGAGTCCTGCTAATGAAAGGAAGAGTTTTCAAGCACATACGAACAAAAGCAACACACCCGTTGGAAGAATCAATCTTCGCGTGCCTCCAAAAGGACCTGATCATGTATGTAACCTTGTTTCTCACTCAATTAAGGGTGGCAATCTGGGCGGGTTGGGTAATGGGTCAAAACAGACAAATGTTGAAACGGGTTATATATTAGTGTAGGCTGAAAGCCAGAAACCAAGGGTGTGTATAGATCGGTTTCGGCTTGGGTTGGTTTTGGGCTCAAACCGAACCAAAAACTGAAAATTTGGGTTTGGTTTTCACAATGGATTCGGTTTTGTTTCATTTTTACCATTTGGGCTTGAAAATTTTTGGCTGAAAAAAGTAGCCCAAAATAATGACATTGGGCCTTATAGATTGATGTATTATTACACATTTGGAACTAACATTTTTGGACTGCACCCTTTATTATTTTTATTTAAATCAGCATATTTTTCTATTTTACGCACCTGCAACTCTTTCTCAGCCAGGTACTAAAAATTGGCTTTCGGATTTGGGTTTTTCGGTTTTTGTCATAGCAAAATTGAAACCGAACTGAAATATTATTTTTTTAAAAGACTTAAAACCAAACTTTCGTTTTTTATTGGGTTTGGTTATTTTGGTTTTTTACATTGGTTATCCGGGTTATGGTTCGGTTACTTTGGTTTTGTGCACACTTTAGCTGAAACAGTCTGGGTTGGTTGGCTAACAACATTTTTTTTTCATTTGTTAAAAATTTATTAATAGTTAATCTGTTAATTGTGATTACACAAACAGTTTTACTACAGTAGCATTTTAAATCTTGAATGAAACAATTTTAAAGATTGTATATTTGTGTGTACTAAAAGTAAACTTTGGGTTACGTTCAACCTGTTTGAGATTAAACACAAACCAAATTGACCCGTTCATAAGTAAATCGGTCACAATGACCATCTTTACAACAAGCTTTTGTAACATCAGTGATTTTCTCAACGCTCTTTTAATATATAGGTTTCATCTTGTATTTGTCATATGTTCTATGTTCTGAAAAATTATTAATAACTCAACAGGTAGTAACTAAAGTTGAGCCATCGGTTCCGTCTGCTGAGGTGGCAAAGGAGGTTGTTGAAACTGTCACTCCTCCCAAAGTTGATTTTGCTACTGATCTTTTTGACATGCTATCTATGGATGATGCTCCTACTGAGAAAGTCCCAGAAGCAGCTTCTACAGATGATCTATGGGCTGGATTTCAATGTATGTTTCACTTTATTGTTGTTGTTATTATTATTTAACACTCTATTTTCAGAGTTGACTTATCGATGCTGACTGACTTTCATTGTGATGTGTTTTGACTATTTGCAGCTGCTGCTGTAGAAGCACCAACCACAGGGACCACAGACCTTACAAAACCTGTTGACAATAAGCCAAAGCCCAATTCTGGAATAGAAGATCTGTTTAAAGATTCACCTGCTGTCTCACTACCTATTGCACCAGAAAAGCCTAAAAAAGATGTTAAAAATGATATTATGAGTCTTTTTGAGAAGGTATGTATTCATTTTAATTTTTTAGGCCCATTACAACATAGTCATGCATTATGAAATTAAAATATCACACATCACAAATTAGACTAGTTTTAATATTATATTTTTAGGCCTTCACGTTTACTTTAATTAGTGTTCACTCAGTTATGTTTGTTTATATTCGTTAATTTATGTACAGTTATGTTTGTTCGTTGGTGTTTGTCAACACTTCATTTATGTAGTTAATGAACAAACACGGACACATTCATTTTCTTTACAAACGAACACAGACAAGAGACCATTGTGTGTTTAAATGTTTATGTTTGGTCGTTTTGGTTAAAGTTAAACGAACTATCACGAACATGTCCTGTGCGTGTTTGGTTGGTTCGTTTACGGGCCTAACAGAGGTTGCTTGTTTCAACCTGTTCACTTATAATTGAGTCAATTTGGCTTGTGTTTTTCTTTAACAGAACTTGGCTAACGTGGATAGAATTTTCCAAAATTTACTTTTAACTATAAAATCTCGTAAATCATTATATTCAAAACTTGATTTATTGGCAGAATAATATAGTTTTTGTTTATCATATTTGACGCACTAATTTATTTATAAAGAAAGTTAAAAACTAGAGCACTATAAGCTTGTTTGTTTTCACCATTTATCATTAACAAAGTTGATTATACTGGTTGTTTATTAGCTACATTTTCAATTGGTGAACATTATTTTTCTTTTGTTTAGATAACCATCATAAATAACAAATAATAATTAATTTATATTCTTTTATGAACTTAGCAGGGTAATAATACTACATCACCGTATGCTCTTCATCAACAGCAACTTGCTATGCTAGCTCAACAGCAGTACCTGCTTATGGCTGCTGCAGCTAAATCAGGCGGGTTGCCAAATTTAGTCGGGAATGGGCAACAAGTGCCTGGTGGCACTGCTACAAATTCGTCCAATCAAAATTGGCCAAATATCGGCTATCAAATCCCAGGAATGCAGCAGATGCCAGCTTCTGGAAAAATTGAATTAGATAAATATTTGCAGCAGGTATAAAGCTCATTTACTGTGGTTTTGGTTTTTGGTAGGTCTGGCTAAACGGGTGGGTTGGGTTGGGTGGTGGGTCAGAATGGGCCGATTTAAAAATTGTTCAATTTGGTTTAGGTCAAAACGGGTTCTTATCAATATAGGTCGGGTCAAAATGGTCCATGTTAGGAAAACGTGATTTACATCATATGTGCCATCTTTGGTGATTTCACTTGATAATTTCAAAGTTTAGAAACTAAAATTTGGAAACGAAATCGTTATGCGGAATTAGAAACTAAAGCTTGGAAAGTAAAATTTGGAAACAAAAACTAACCTTTGGAAAGTTTTAAATTTGTACAGCTAGCTTGTGCACCATCCATCATGTATATAATATGTTTATTATTAATGATTATTAAATTATAATTATAATATGCATATAACACGAGCTATCAAGTCGAGCCTATGTGTCGGGCCATCGAGCCAAGCCACCCCAGGCTTGAGCTCGACTCGATTACAAAACGAGTCGGCTCGCTCGATTTTATATCGAGCTTTTTTCGAGCGAGCCATGAGCCGTGGGTTTTTTGAACACCCCTACACAATGCTAACAAAACTTTTGATTGAAATTTCACTTGATTTTCAGAACAAAATTTTGCAGAAAAGGGGGATACTTTTAATAATTTAAATAATCAAGGATAGATAGAAAACCTAATTACTAGTGAATTTAAAAAAAGCAAACAAAACACCCATAAACATTCAAAGTTTCAAACATAACTTTTAGAAAACATAACAATCAACGAAGGATTTAATTCGCTGGGAGGAACTTGATGAAGAAAAAAGGCACCTAAATCAGATCAGAAAACAAAATTACCTTGTCTTCATTTGTGTTGATTTCATAAACCATTGAAACGACCAAACTATCTAAATCAAAGCAGGTTGGCCGGTTTGAGATTTGTACGCTTTGGTTTTGGCTGTTTAACTATCCGTTTGATGGTTTAGAAAACTTGGAACTGCTGAACCGCCCCCCGTTCAACCTTTATTTCACTTTTTGAATCTTCAGTTATGTTTATGTATCATATAAATATTTCATAAACCTTCTATATCATTTTATAAGTTTAATTCTAACTGCTTATTTCCGATAAGAAAATATCGGTTCAAACGGCTAAAACCGCCCGACCAACTCAACCTGGATGGCTTGGTTTTTACTTTGTCCCAAAAACTGGCCAAAATGGACCCTAAACACCTCTATTGGCTTCATCTGAAATACTTCTTGTTTAGAGGCTTATCTGTTAACACTTTTAACAGTCAGCTAGCAAGTAGTAATTAGTAAATATCAATTGTTTCAGTGATATTTTAATTTTTTAGTAAAATGAGGTTTTAACATTTTTAAAGCGGTTTATTCTATTCAACTTGTTTGACGGTTAGAGTTAAGACATAACATATTTATGGGTAAATTGGTAAAATTTTTTGTCTAGGTTTAATTCCGTCTATTTCTTTTTCCCGAATATTTTCCATTCAAATGTTAATACCGAACAAAACAGTAGTGCCGAATAAACGAGAGTTTGCTTGCATTCTCATATAATTTACATATTTTAACCAGATGGGAAACATGGGAGCCGCGAATCCAGTCGGGAATTCATTTCAGGTTCCACAATCTGGGTATAATTTTAACTTGATTATGTTTACACCAAGCTTTTATGTTTTTTTGAGAATTTTAGTTTAACTAGCTTCTTTATTCTTGGGTATAATCAGCGTATACACAATGGGCATGAACACTAGTACCAATGGCATGACGCCACCTGGAATTATGGGGCAAAATTCTTCTTTTAACATGGGGTCATCTGGAGCATCCAAACCGCAGTCTAGTACTACCCAGGTATCGTCTACATCTTCATCCCAGTCGGCAAAAGATTATGATTTCTCATCGTTAACTCAAGGGATGTTCTCAAAACCGTGAGCGGTGGTTAAAGTGTATGATAAAGCGCGATATTCATAAAGGAAAAGCATCAACTTATTTTCCCTGTGTTGGGGATTGTAAACCATTTGTAGAGGGAAGATACAGTTTTCAACTTTTTCTTTGATTTCATATGTTTCTATGATACATTGATGAGGATGATTTATTTTGTTTTAACTTTTATTTTGCTTTATGTATAATGATAAGACCATGCTCTACCTATTTTAATGTTGATATTCCATTTGTTATATAGTGTATATGGAGAGAGAAGTTTTCTAGATGCGACATAATCCGAACCGATCAAATTATAAATAGATGGGTTTAAATTGCATTTGGGTTTATGGTTTATGAGGAAAGTTAACTTGAAATAAAATTAGCGTGCTAGAGTAGTTATATATACAAATAGAGTAATTATGTAAATACTCTAATGTAATTACATAATTACTCTACTTGTATATATAATTACTCTACTTGATTATCACAATTAGCATGTTAATTTTATTTGTATTTGATTCAAACCCATGGCTTATAATACATACAGCGACATTAAGTTAAGCCGTAGTGAGCGAGCACCACATGAGTGTGTTAATGAGTGTAGGAGTGTGACACTCGATAGCATACCATGCCAGGATGTGAGAGAAGAGTGACGAAAGAGCATCCGGTGAGTTTGTTCATGTGAGATGATGTTTGATAAGCTAGTCAACCAATTATATGAAGATGCCTTATTTATTAATATTTTTTAATATTATATCTGTTCATATATCTGTTCTCCAATATTGGTTCTTTTAGTCATGTGCTAAACATGTAAACTCAAATCCGTGTTATTTGAGAATACGAGATAAGAAATGAAAACTATAAGACACTAATTACAAAAGAAAAAACCCGTGTTATTTGAGAATACGAGATAAGAAATGAAAACTATAAGACACTAATTACAAAAGAAAAAACACAAGTTTCATTTGAGATGGAGTCATTAGTTGTTTAAATTGTTATTAAGTCACTAACAATCCCTTTAATTCATAAATGAAAAGGGCCAACTTGAAACACAACTAGATATTCAGTGTTTGGGGGTTAAAGTTAATGTGTTTAACGTTAATAACTATCTGAGTTGTGTTCGAGTTCAAACCGCCAACCCAACAAATGTGGCACCCTAAGCAAACCGTATTGAGAATTCATTTTGAGTTCAGACATACTGGCTTTGGCTTTTGTTATTGAAAATCAGTACTTATTATAACGTGTAGCATATACAGTTATACACTATGGGTCTCTTTCCCGCATTAGCTGTTTTCATCATGGATGTTGTCGGTTTGTAACGATTATCCGTCTTTAGTTGGAATTTGTTTGAATAATTGATAGGTTGAGAGTTCAAATATCATATTTTCTGAAGTAATTTTTTATCTTTTTACTAAAATGAAAATTTGTTTGGATAACTTATATGTATTGAGTTCATATATCATATTTCAGAGGTGAAATTTTGTATTATTTTATTACAAATGAGTTGATTATGATCATGATTATGCTTATTGTATGAAAATGATTATACAACTATTTTATAACCATTTTTATACAATATGCATATATTGTCTTATCTATCTTACATAAGATGGTTATACAACTGCATAATTTATTATTTCTTTTTCTTATTAAATGTAATCAGCACTAAACACAATTACTTAAAGATATCTATATTGAAAATTGTTAATCTTATTGAACGGGCTCTAAAAAGTTGGATATTTGCTATAATGGGGCTTATCATTTTGGGCTTTAAGGCTATTTTATATGTGCATTTTGACCCTTGGAAAATCGAATGAAATCATCATATGTGCTGTTGTTAATCTTAGATTTGTTTCGAGTAAGGCTGAGGGGTGTGGAGCGTGAGAAAGGGCGCAAGAGGACAGCCGCTCGCGCCCCGGGGCGCGAGCACCACACCACCGAGGCGCGAGAGGGGCGCGAGAGGGGCGCGAGCGCTGAAAAAGAGGCAGGCGCAAGGGGTGTAGCGCTCGTGAACGGCATGGGAATGCGTAAATAGAGCCGTTGGGCTCTTTGTTTATTAAAAAAAAAAAATTCCGGCAGCCGAATTCTCATACCCACTTTCTCTCTCCCTCTTCTCCCTCAACACCCGCAACAGATTCTTCAGCTCCGGCAGCTGAAGGGCAATTTCGTAATCTCGGGTTGAGAAATTGGATTCATTGGGTAATGGGTTTTGACCGGATTCGTTTTGAGGGAGCTGTAGCGTTCGATTCTTCAGCTCCGGCAGCTGTAGCGTTCGATTGAGTGTTTCTCGGTGAAGGGAGAGTGTGAAGATGATGTGAAATTGATGGAATTTGGGGGTTTTGAAATGGGTAACTGGATATGGAGATGGGTGGAGTTTAGATGTGAGAGCCATTGGGTTGAATTGATTTGAGAAGAAAGAAGACACATTGATGATTTATGAGTTTTTATAATAATTCGTTTTTTTAATATATTTATAAAAAAATAAAAAAAAAACCGCTCGCGCCCCCTCTCGCGCCCCTCCACACCATGGCCCGGGGCGCGAGCACCACAACCAACACCCATCTTATCAAGTTTCTCTCTCTGCCACACGTCACAATATTATTGGCTGGCGCCCCCACTCGCGCCCCCTCTCGCACCCCCCACACCCCTTAGCCTAATAAATTTGATAAAAACTAACTCGCAGCTTTGACTTTCAATAGCTTAGGTCATTAATAATATCACTATTTTGTAAAGTACATATATAAGAAAATATGTTTTTTGCTACGTGCACACACATATATTAATGTCTAATTGTAAGCTTGTTATTTTTTTTTTAATATAAGTTCTATGCAAATTTTTGTTTAATCAGTAAAATATAGTTAGTAATAGGTAATCTTTTTCAGTTCTATTAAGTTGATTGTATTAAAATGTGTATTATAATTGTACGTATCAAACTAAAATTCTTATCTTCTAAGTTAATCAAATTTAAAATTACTGTTATTTTAGATAACGGACTGAAAGATAAGACTGTAAGAGTATAGATTATTTATCTTCACAATTTTCTGTTGAATAATCAGTTTTTGTCATGTAGTAAATATAAAAAATTTTTGGCAGTAGTTTCATAGGTCTTTAAAATATGGAAAAATACTGAGGTTGACTTCTTGATGTCAAAATAAACTAGTAATAAACTAATGATTGTTTAAATGCAAAGATGTATAGGTGTAAACATTATATTAAGAGCAAGATTTGGCGTGAAAATTGGATAATCCACATGCTACTTTCACAAGAGCCCACATGCCATGCTACAACCGTGTATTTATTTCATTAATCGTATTACTTTTATCATAAAAATAGAGATCATACGCGTACCCACTTTACTAAATTGACTTGAATATCATATACCAAACAGGCATGTAAAATGAATACTAAAGTACTTATTGTAGTTATGAGGCATTTAGATATCTTTTCTTTCTTAAATCTATTTATTACATATATACCCAGCCCAAAAAATAAATTATATATATCTCCTTACTTAAAGCTAAAAATATTAAATATACCCATTTTACAACTTACAAAAAGTTAAAAACTCCAAACATATATCCCATTCTTATATATATATATATATATATATATATATATATATATATATATATATATATATATATATATACATGGGTTAGGTTAAAATAAAAACTCACTTGAGTTGTGAAAACTCTAGAAACCCATTCTCAACCACATGTTTTTAGTTAAAGTTTAAATCTTGTGGTCCACAATTAAAGTTAATAAAAAATATAAAAATATATATAACATTTTCTCCCTCCTGAAAACATATATAAAAATTTGTAAAAAAATGTTAAAAAATAGCAAAAAAAATGTTTTTTTGATTTTTCGATATTTTGTATTAAATGTAACATGTATTACATGTGTAACAAAAAAAAAGCAAAAAAAAAAAAAAAAAAAACGATGTTACATAGGTGTTTTGGTCAAAAATCAGTCTAAGGAGAAAGAGAGGTTCTCTAGCTTGATTCAAGCTGTGCGGGTGAAATCAGACAGTCCAAGAAGACCTCGGTCTTGGGTAATAGATGGAACCTATTCTCTAATACAATCAGCTGTGCACAAAGATGTTCCTACAACTATTGAGAGGGAGATACCACACTTAAGCGAGACCTTACCACTTATTGACTTGAACAAACCTTCCCAGTGAGTGTAATATGTTTAGTAAGCTTCTTGCTTTCTCGGAACCATTCTCTCATTTCCTCTGCGAATTGAGATCGTCTATTTCAATATCCCAGTATTCGTCTTATCCATTCACCTTCTTTCAAATATGGCTGGTCATACCCAACAATCTCAAGAGCCTGACCCTGCTCAAAGGTCAATAGGGATTTTCACTTCCAGAAGAACAAAGTAGCTCGACAGGTAAGGAATGGTACCCGAAGGAGTGTGCTCGGACTCCCTTTTGATTGAGAAATACCTCCTGAACCGTTTATCTCTATGAAATTATGGACTATAAAGTGGCCTCACTTCGCTCGCCTCCCTTCCGGTCGCCTCAGCTTCTGAATCCAATCTTGAACGTTCAGTTAGGCATTCACAAATTCACTTCTCTTTCAAGTTCCAATAAGATTGTTATGCTCGTGGTGACTTCTCAGTTAGGAATTATCATTGCCCCTTCTAAATGGTTACAGGACTAGGGCCCTACTAGCCTCATCGGCCGATGTCTGCCGTCTCGCGATTCTTGCGTTTATGGACCGAAGGAAAATCACTCCAATCCTTCTTCAGGGCAACATGCTATATTATATGATATATCTTGGGAGTTGAAGGTCGCAGTCCCTTTCCCTCAGGCGAGTTCCTCACTTAACTTAAAAGAGGAAGGAGTCTTTGCGAATTCAGTAGCTATGCTATTTAATACACACCTGACTTCTACCTTCGTGTGTCAATGGATCTTTCACATACTCCCTATTTATTATGTTTCCCTATTGGTCTCACTACCATACCAAACCCTCCCTCCGGTCGCCTCGTTCCCTTGCTTTGATCCTCTGTCTCTGAAACCTTCCTTAATGAAGTGGAGAATTCCTTCGTACTTGAGTGTCCCAATGAGCCCGTAGGCAAGGTCCTTACTATTTTCACGCATGACATGAGGTTGTCTACCTCACTAGTATTTGAACTGGAATGCCAGGCGGAGGAGTGTAACTGCCTTATCGCGCTATCCGACTTGTATGTGAAAAGCATTTCGTACTCGTAACTGATCCCTTCCTAGCGAAAGGTGTGCTCCAATGAAAAGTACACAACACTAGTAGTGCCCCTTTTGACGACCAAGTCACAATGGAAACAATGTATCTCTCTGGGGATGCGAATAATCTTTGAAAGCACTTTCGAACCATCACGCGGATTCCAACCCAACTGCCCATGATATGGTAAGAACGGAATGGAAAGGAAAAAAATTCTATGCGCAGACGTGAAAGCTCTATCAAGAGAACTAGCTTCTTTTTATTTAGAGAGGAACGATTCCCTCGTCTGAGAATCGTCATTCACGCACTCTTCCTCCCCACTAAAAAAAGCGATTGAGAATCTCGAGAACCTAAACAAAAATGCAGAAGTGAGCGTACCCCAAGGCTCTCCTCTCTCCCTCTTTTTTAGCCAACATCATCAACCCCATTTTTCACCTTGAATGGGTCAAAGCCAAAAATATGATGAATAGAAGGAAAGGAGATCAGAAAAATAGGCGGACGACTTATAGTATAGGTCGGATGTTTCCGTGAGCAGTAAGCAGCAGATCCCCCCTTATTTTGGGAAAGCTGGTGGCCGCGTGTGAATTCTTTCAAGGCGAGGGATAACCAAATTCGTATGTGAGGATTGGTGCTTGCATGAACAAAATAATCAAAGTAGTAATTGTAAAGGTTGGACAACGAGATTTATACGAGGAAAAGCCCTTGGTAACTAGTATCCCGCCGACATAAAAACATTGGGTAGTGAAAACTATCACTACCAACTATATTATCAATGAAAATCACGATCACAAGTGATGAACTTCAGCTAGAAATGAATACAAAGATGTGTAGAAAGTTCTAAGTAAGCTATTCTCGTATGTTATGTGTTGTGTGTGTTTTCTAGCTTTGTTCAGTATATATAGAAGGAAATACAAATGACTAGTAACTAATTATGCTAAAAATCCGGTTGTAATCTTCCATATCTTCTCTTGGTCGTTGCAAAATGGAGAAAACTTGTGTAAAGACTCGGTAAATGTGCCTTCCACGAATGTAGGATACGTAATTGACAAAATCAATCACCTGCACATAAAATAGAAATATTTTCGGAGATAGCTGTTAAGGATCCTTGAACCGTATTGGATCCTTGGTCCTGGCAGCAGACATTTACGAGCGCTGAGGATAATTGATCTTCCAGGATAAAAGATCTCGGTCCCAACAGTTATGATCAGCCCTTTTTTTAATATATAAATACAAAGGAAGATAACGTCTACTAACTAACTCCTATAAATCCGGCCACGTTCGTTTACTCTTTCATCTTGACCATTTAGGAGCGTGGACAGCAAGGAAGACCTGGTAAAATATGCTCTCCGTAAAAGTAGGCTTTCTGGTAAGCACGTGTTTAACCTGCAAAAATAGATTAGAATATAACTGAAGTCGACTGTTGAGGATCCTTGATCCATCGAGAATCCTTAATCCTGGAAACAGTTGCCAAAAATAGCTGATCCTCAAGGATCAAGAATCCTGGTCCCAACAATTGCCCCCAAATATGATAGGTGTGAATGGATAACAACTGTCATATTTATCCCGAGAAATCTGAGTTGGAAGAATCAGTTCTTCTTTATCCTGAAAGACTCTATGCCGAATGGGAATTTGTTGCCAAGCCACTGGATCCTCAAGGGTAAGATAGCGGATCCAGAGGATATGTGATCCTTCTATTAATGATTGATTAATTATAATCCTGTTGCTCTTTGTGCAGTGTCCAACTTTTCAGATCTTGCCGTCGACCTAGATGGTGTTGAGAAGACAAAGGCGTTTCTGTCTTTGGATCCTTTTGACCGGACCTTTAAGATTGTTGGTGAAGAATTGGGTGACTCAGCCGAGAAGACTGCAAGCTCTTCAAAAACCATGTCCAGTAAGTTAGAATTCATTCCTTATCATAAACTCAGTAAAAATAAGGAAAAACAATATATTATAAAGGGCTTATCTTTTTTCGGGCAGATGCACAGAAGTCATCATCCAAGCCTTCCAAGAATCTGCTGGGTCAGTTCCAGTTAGAGGATGTTGACAGCCTCATTTCATCTCGGTCCTCTCAGAAGAAGCCCATGAAGAGTTCCAGCCTTGCACTGCCAAAGATTATGATGACTCGATCCAAGGACACCATGAAGAGAAAGAAGGACCCTGATGTGGAAGTCCACAGTGCCCAACATGTGTTTGACCAGCTTTCGGAGGTAAGGATCCATATTGACATAACTCTGAAAGACAGGCTCAATGCAGCACTTCAGGCGGATGAGGAAGCTCTGAAGGACAGGCTGGCCTTCGCGGACATCCGAGCTCAGGAGCAGGTGGTGGAGGTTACAGAGCAAGCCAAGGTGTGGGTGACAGAGGCATGGCTAAGGAGTAGGCGGGGCAATGGGCGATGATGGATATGAAGACAAGGCCGAAGCCCATTTTTTATGAAGTTTTAATGGTTTTTTGTTGGTGGTTTTATGTGGACAATAGTAGTTGTAATTCTAGGATCGATGATCCTTAAGACAATCACGAAAGGTGGTTAGGGTGGAGGGATCCTCTGTTTTGGGGATGAAGCCTTAACCGCCTTTCTCTTTATTTATTTTTTGTATGAACGTGTGATGAACTTGACATAGCTTGATCCAGGTGGATGGTCCTCGTTTTACTGGTGAAGCCCGTATCAACTTTTGCTTTGCTAGTAATAATATAACTCTTTTGGTTTTTGTCTTATTTGTGTTGCTAGAATAGAGGATTCCTTATCCTTAGAACTTTTCCTTTTAAGTTATTCACCTGTTAGAATAAATCACCAAAAAATAAAATAATAGTTAAAGAAGTTGGGTTTAAATCCAACTATCTTGGGGACGAGCCCAATATAACGTGGGGACGAGCCCAATATACTGTGGGGACAAGCCCAATAAAACGCGGGGACGAGCCCAATAAAACGTGGGGACGAGCCCAATAAATTGTGGGGACAAGCCCGATAAATCATGGGGACAAGTCCAATAAATACGAGCGACGAGCCGATCCTTGGCGTTGGCCCAATTATACTCGGTGACGAGCCTAACCCGGCGTTGACCTTAACTTGTGTATATGGTACGTCTACCATTTAATTCGTAGGATCCAAGATATAATTTTTAGCCATGAAATTGTCAGCCACGTATAGTGCACTGGTCCCACAGCCTCCAATTATACCCGGATAATCGTGCGCTCCAGGCGAGGGTGTAGAAACCCTAAATCTGGAGATAAGGTGAAGACCTTATAAACCTGGCGACAAGGCCGATTAAACTTAGGAGAGAGTTGGCCAACCCGTTTTTTCCACTTGAGGGCCCTATTGCTCAGCGTCTCTGCAACTTGACATATTTGACAAAACAAGAATCTAACATAATAAATATAAACATAAAGTAAAATTTTACCAAGTAATGGACTGAGGTAAATGATTAGGATCCAAGATCCTGATAAACAAAAATACTTTTTTAGATGAATCGCATTCCAAGCCCTTGGGAGCATGTCACCTTCCATATTCATCAAACGAAATGCCCCCTTTCCAGCTTCGGCTTGAATTAAATAAGGACCTTCCCATTTGGGTGCTAACTTCCCGCCAGCGGGATTAGTTGTACTTTGGATTGCCTTTCGAAGAATTAAATCCCCAACTTCGAATCTTCTGATTCTGATATTTTTGTTGCATGCACCGGCCATCTTCTGTTGATAGGCGGTCATCCTGAACCTTGCTTGATCTCTTAGTTCTTCCACAATATCCAAATCTTGAGCAAGACTTTCTTCATTTATCTGAGGATCACGGATGCTTGTTCTGGCTGTTGGGTACACCATTTCAGGGGGATCACTGCCTCAGCTCCAAAGACTAATGAGAACGGCGTCTGTCCCGTGGCATTCTTTGGAGTTGTCCTATCTGCCCAGAGCACATAGGGTAGTTCCTCAGCCCATTTGCCTTTCTTTGCTCCAAGCTTTTTCTTCAGGTTGTTGATGATGACTTTGTTGGTTGATTCTGCTTGGCCGTTTGCTTGTGGATGGACTGGTGTTGAAGTGATCATTTTGATTCCCCAGCTGTCACAAAAGTTAGTAGTTCTTTTCCCAATAAATTGGGAACCATTATCACAAATAATTTCAGAAGGAATTCCAAATCTAGTTATAATGTTACGTTTGATAAAGGATATAACTTCCTTTTCCCTAACTGGAGGGAAAGCTTCAGCTTCAATCCATTTAGAGAAATAGTTTGTCATTGCTAACATGAAGACTTTTCCTCCTGGAGCTATAGGGAGTTTACCCACTATGTCCATTCCCCATTTCATGAATGGCCACGAAGAGACAATAGGATACAAGGGTTCTGCCGGTTGATGTAGAATGTTGTCGTGCCTTTGACAAGCATCGCATTTCCTGGAGTATTCCATAGCATCCTTCTTCATAGTAGGCCAGAAGTACCCAGTCCTTAGGATCCTGGAGTATAATGCTCTGCCCCCTGTATGATTGCTACAATCTCCTTCATGGAAATCCTTTAAAACTTCTTGGGTCTCGGGTTCTTCGATACATCTCAAGTATGGACCTACAGGGATTTCCTGTATAGCATATTACGTATAATAATATATTAAGATACCTTGGCTTTGAAAGCTTTGGGATTTTTGCCTTGCAGGATCTCCCCGTCTTGAATGCACTTCGTTATCGGAAGGATCTAGGATGAATGAGCACGAGGGTGATCCTCAGGATCCATAAGTTCATTCCCATCTATCTCCATTGCTTTGAGTTCCTTGATTGCAGTAGATAAGACATGAATGATAGGAACCTTCATGTTCTCGGGGAGCTTCAAGGCTGAGGCCAGGTTTGCCAAGGCATCAGCCCCTGCATTCTCTTTTCTAGGTACCTGCGTAATATTAAAATACTCGAAGGATCTTGCAAGATCATTTACTATATCTAAATATTTCATTAATTTTTCACTTTAGACTGCATATGAGCCATTAAAATGATTAGCAATTAATAATGTATCTACAAATATTTGAAGGTATCTGATTTTCATACCTTTGGCTAGTTGTATACCTTCAATGAGTACCTCGTATTCAGCCTCGTTGTTAGTGGCCTGGAATTCACAAGCTATCGAATGGGGTAGTATGTCCCCCTGTGGCGATTTCAGTAGTATTCCCAATCTTGTTCCTTTGACATTTGAGGCTTCGTTAGTGAAGAGTGTCCAAGGATCCTTGGTCTCTTCAAGCTGTTGAACTTCAAGATTGGCTTGTTCTTCTATGTCACTACTGAAATCAGCCACAAAGTCTGCTAGTGCCTGTGACTTAATTGCATTTATAGGCTCATATCGAATATCATATGCACTTATTTTTACAGCCCACTGGGCCATTCTACCCGACATTTCTGGTTTTCTAAGGACATTTTTTATAGGATAATTGGTTTTAACAATAATAGTATGAGTTTCAAAATAATGCCTTAACTTAGTTGAGGCCATAATTAAAGCAAGAATAAGTTTATCTATGTGAGAATACCTGTATTCTGCATCAAGGAGACTTTTACTTATATAGTAAGTTGGATGCTGGTTACTTTCGTGATCCTTTACTAGGACTGCACTTAAAGTAGTGAGAGAGACGGCTAGGTAAAGGATCAAGACCACTTCCTTAGAATCCTCTGGGACTCTTGTATTTCAATTCCAATTAGGACTCTGCCGTCAGGATCCTCTGGGTACAAGACCACTTCCTTAGAATCTTGTCTCCATGACATTTCTTCTTGATTTCTGTAATTGCTATACTTCTCTTAGCCTTTTTGTAGGCTTCATTGAAGAAGTATGGCAATCCTTTGCGTCTTGTTGGTCGCTCTCGATCTTTGCTATCCCCCATGGGGTAGGCAGCTTTACACATTGGTGGTAGGCAGAGGGAACCGCCTTCTTTCGTGTATCCAAGGTCTGCCAAGAATAACATTGCAACAAGACAAGGAATCGATAACACAAAATTTTTGAATAGAATTTACTCCCTTTGTATATATGGGTAGTTTGATGTCCCCTAATGTATTCTTCGTTTCCCCACTGAATCCTACAAGAACTGAGGATTGTGGGACAATTTCTGACTCTGGGATATTCATCCTTTTGAGTACTTCCAATTGGATGATGTTAACTGAACTTCCTCCATCAATGAGGATCCTGCGAATAGAATGGTTAGAAATAAATAAAGTAATAACTAAACCGTCGTGGTGAGGATCCTGGACATTGACTCGATCATCCTCATCGAAGGAGATAACTTTTTGTTGGTCTGTTGTAGAAGTCTTGATTGGCCTTTCACCATTCTCCAGTTTGCACTTTTTGGCGTACTTCTTTGCAGCTGAATATGAAGTTCCGCATATATCAGAGCCTCCAAAGATCATGTTGATAACTTGAGCGTCTGGGGGAGGTGGAGCAGCCTTTTCCAGGACAGGTTCAGGATCTTGGGTCCTAGACTTTTTGTCTTGAGACTCATTTTTTGTCAGAGTATTCAGTTGATCTTGCAATCTTTGATCCTCCTCCAACCTGATAAATCTTAAAGCTTTGTTTCGGACTTCATCTAAGTTCCTGCAAGGGGTCATAACAAGATCTTGGTAAAATGGAGAGTCCTTTTGTAATCCCATTTTAAATGCCACAACAGCTGTTGGGATGTCCAGATTTGGAATTTCCAAGGCCTCTCTTCCAAACCTAGTAAGGAACTTCCTACGAGGTTCCTTACGAGGTTGGACAATTCTATATAAATCACTAGTTAATTTTTCAAAAGATCTACTACTTGAAAACTGACTATTAAACAGATTGATTAAATGAGAAAAGGAATTAATAGAGTAAGGAGGAGGACTTAGCAGCCATTTAAGGGCAAATCCAGTGAGGGTTGAGCCAAAGCCCTTACACAGGCAAGCCTCTTTCAATCTAAGGATTACGTAACCAAATTCGTATGTGAGGATTACGTAACCAAATATATATACTTACATGAAAAGGGTTGGTGTGATACCTATTCCTATTATTTTGCATTAGAGGTGGGCAAATAAACCGGTTAACAAACCCTAAAAATGAACCGAAACCGAACTACATTGAAACCGATTATGTAGAAACAGTAGGGTCGGAACCAGTTTGTAATTTTTTACCCCAATACCAGTTAACCGTACCGAAACCGGCAAAAAACGGTCAAAACCCGAACCAAAACCGATCGTAACATGGTTAGAAACCGGTTTCTACCCGAACCGGAACCGACTATAAACAGGTTTGTGCACCTCTACTTTGCATACTGTTTATTAGCTATTTTATATGATGATGACTATGATGTTTAAACACCATGGGTCATCAAACACCTGTTTACTACAATGATGTTTACTACAATGATGCAAGTATAGTTTTAATAATTCATATCAGACACACACAAATTGTTTGTTATAGGTTTATGCTCTTTATAATAAAAGATGACTTATTGTTTGTACAGATGCTATTGTTTACCAACTAGTTGGTATTGAACACAATTCTCCAATATCTAGTAAAAAGTCTTATTATCCAGTTTGTGCTGCATCACTGAAACCCATTAAGGGTATGATATTTGACAACCTTGAGGTTGCAAAATCATTCTACCAAAGATATGCTCTAGCTGGTGGTTTTTCAATAAGGAAAGCAACACAGTGGAAGTCTCGCGGTATCATTCAGGGGAAGTATTTTGTCTGCGCAAAACAAGGTCATAAGACGGTTAAGGCTATTGATTCGCTAGACGAAGAACACAAGACTAAACAAAAAAGAAGGAGATCTTCACAACGTACTGGTTGTGAAGCATTAATTAGATTAGAGCTAATTGATGAAGCAAATATAAACTATATAATTTTATAGAGGTGCACAACCACCCATTTGTTAATGAGGATGATATGCACTTTATTCCTGCAGCTCGCGAGCTTTCTTTTACAAAGAAAACACTTATTAATGATTTGTCTAGCATTAATATTGGACCGGTTAGAGCGTTCAATATTATGCGGACTATTTTTGGTGGGTTTGATAAAGTGGGTGCAACTAAGGTGGATTGCAAAAAATTTAAGAGAGACCAGAATCTATATATCAACAAGTATGATGTTGAAATGGTGGCCCAACAACTCATGAGGAAGAAAGAGTTTCTACCCAACTTTTCGTGTGAATATTCTACTACTCTTGATGGTGTTTTGAAGGGTTTATTTTGGGCGGATGAAGATGCTAAGAGGAACTTTTACACATTTGGAGATGTCGTGTCCTTTGATGCGACGTATCGACACAACAAGTACTGTATATATTTACTATTTTTGGATACAATTTAACGTATTTCAAAGTAATTACATTATAATATTAACATTTCTTTAGATACAAGATGATGTTTGTACCCTTTACGGGCATTGACAACCACAATTGTAACGTTACACTTGGTGCTGCTCTGCTTGGTAACGAAACAGCAGAAACATACGCTTGGTTGCTCAAATCTTTTAAAAATGCATTTGGATACGCACCTCAAGTTGTTGTCATTGATCAGGACCCTGCTATGAAGAGGGCGATTGAAGACGTTTTTCCTAATACTAGACACAGATTGTGTATGTGGCACATAATGGATAAGCTTTCAGCAAAGGTGAAGACATTGTTTTATATTACACAAATATATGAACTTGCTTATTTTGAATTCATATTTTTCTAAGATTTTTTGTTTTATAACTAATGTTCTGTTAACGTCAGGTTGGATCAAAGCTATGCAACGAAACAGATTTTAAAGAACGGTTGTGTGATATAGTATGGACGGATCAGATATCCGCTGAACATTTTGAAAAGGAGTGGGGCCAGATTATGCATGATTTTCATCTAACTGAACATGAATGGTTGATCGATATTTACCAACTGAGAAGCTCATGGATTCCTGCATTTTATCGTGAAGAAAGCATGTCTGGGCTGATGCGTACATCATTTAGGTCAGAAAGTGAGAACCATTTTTTTGGTAAGTTTTGCAACCCACGTTGTACTCTGATAGAGTTCCTTACTCGCTTTGATTTCGCAATTGAACATCAAAGACACGAGCACAGGAGAAATGACCACGATAGTAGGTACAAAGCTCCCCATATATGGTGTAAATTCCCCCTAGAGAAGCAGGCTGCAGAAATATACACTAGAAACATTTTCTTTGATGTCCAGTTAGAAATAGATGCCTCTATTCACAAATACCAGTCTAGGAGTTATCACACTGTTGGTGACTTTATAAAGTTTTATATCAAGGACATGGAATTCTACCCGTCATCAATATGGGAGGTATGTTCTTAAATAATATGTATGTTGTTTATAAATTAATTTTTGCTATCATTATGCACGTTGTGACACGCAGTTTTCGTATCCAGGTTATGATTCGCAATGAAGACTTAACCGTTTATTGCAGTTGCAAAAGGTTTGAACAGTTTGGTCTTTTATGCAGACATATTTTTTTTGTCCTTAGAGCGGGAGAGGTAATGGTTTTCCCTAGGCAATATATACTTAGGAGGTGGACAAAAGATGCTGTTGCAAATAGTCCATTACATGCTTCATCTTATAATCAGGCCGATGGCATTGGTAATAATGATGTTTACTCTGTTGTTCGGGATATGAACAAGGCGCACGACCATGTTATAAATCAATTGGTTGGTGACATGGAGAAGTTTACCCACTACGCTGAGTATATTAATAATTATAAAGCTAAAGTTGACGAGATACAGTTTGTCGCCACACCACCGAGCAAAAGAGACATGTTTGCTGACCTCCTCAAAACTGATCAACCCACACACGCTAATACTCGTGCTCCTACAGATACAAGGAACAAAGGGTGTGGTGTTCACAATCGTATAAGATCACAACATGAGCAGGCGATAAGCCAAGCTGGAAAACCACCAAGGGCATGCAGAATTTGTGGTGAGCCTGGGCACGATACCCGTAATCATCACAAGGTTCAAACCAAAAAAGCTCAGTCTAAACGTTGCTTATCTCCACAAAGTGAAGAATAGTAGTCGCAATTTATATTCTTTATGTTTTCAGATTTTCATTGTCTAGAACAATATGTTTTTTGAATGTTTTTTTTTATCTTTTATGATTGCAGTGTTTTTTTTTTTTACATTTTGGTTTCAAACCTGATGTATTTTTTCGTTTCATACATAAATTTCCTTATGCAACATAATATGTGTTTTATTGTTTTTGTTATATGTATATTACTCCGTGGTATTGGACAGTGTCTGTTTCAATGCTCGGGTATCAATATCTGTTGTACTTTTAACTATTTCTGGTCAGGTTGGTCTGCTTCCGTTCATTTCAGTCCAAGACCGAGACCGAAAATCAGCTGGAATAGGAACTGACTTCTGACCGATACATACGGGTTTGGCCCAGTTTCAGTTTTTTTCGGTTCGGGTTTTGTTTTTTCTAATAGCTGACCTGATTTTTGCGCCCCCTATCTTAACTATATATAAAAGGATTGAGATGTCTTAATTCATAAAAATTTACACAGTTTTATATAATCTACTTAATATCCTTATGCAGCATAATCTGTGTTTTATTGCTTTTGTTATATGCATATTACTCGGTGGTATTTTATATTTACATCACTAATACAGTTGAATGTCATCAAATCTTTAACTTACGGTTGTGAAACAGAAGCAAAACGACCCGAAATGGATTAAATCCAACCCGACCAGAAACCGATATACATGTAAAATCAAGAACCAGGGACTACACCGGTTACTTCGTTTCGGGTATTGGACGGTGTCGGTTTCGATGCTTGGGTAACAAGATATTGCTGTTGTACTTTGACTATTTCTGATCGTGTTGGTGTGCTTCGGTTCATTTCAGTACAAGACCGTACCCGAAACCAAAAATCAGCTGGAATAGGAACTGACTTTTGACCGATACATACGAGTTTGGTCCAGTTTTGGGTTTTCTCGGTTCGGGTTTTGGTTTTTCTCAGTGACCCTGTTTTTGCGCAGCCCTATATTAACTATGTATAAAAGGATTGAGATGTCTTAACTGATGATAAAAAATTACACACTTTTACATAATCTACTCGTGTGTTTGATTAAAATTTAAACTGTTCTCAAAACCATCAACGATTATGGATCCTTATTTTATTCTAAAAAATTAATTTTGTGTTTACTTGCACCAGAATGCCCAGCATCAATGGAAGTTGAAGCTAATGGAAGCTCAAACCAGTATTAACTTCTTAAAAATACATATTTACATTCAAAAAATAAATTCATCTTTACTTTATGAAAGTTAGAGGTGACAGTTTATACATGACGAATGAGATCATGGACTGAACTTAATAGGGGTGAGGAGGGGTTCCTGACCCACTTGTTTTTCACAGTTTATACATAATCAAAATTATAGTAATCCAAACCATATCATAACATACTAAACAAACAAACATAGCTGTCTAACCAAACAAAATTATACTAAAACCAAAGTCAACAACTTAAACATCCATTTACTTAAAGCATAAACAACTTTGTTCAAAAACCACCAGCTGAAACACAAAATGTGAATGCGGTTCTTAATCTAAATCCTCCAAACGAATCTTGATTCTATCCACTGCACTGTTGTACAACTCCATTTTTTCATCCAAGGGTAGGGCATCAAATATTAATGCACGTTCAAGAACGTCATTCTTAGCCAAGTTGATCTCACTTAATAAGATCTTTGCAACATATTTTCTCCTTAATTCATCAAGTTCCTTTTGTTGTTTTATGCCATGTTCAACGACCTCTCTGGATAAATTGCAAATTCCATCCCATTCTTTAACGCTGCCTCCCCTGTAAGTTTCCATGTGCCTCATTGCAAATACTCCGCAATATATGTAGTTGTTTTTCGTGCTCCAAGGCATATCAATCACAACAACATCTGACTTTGCAATCTTTGATGCCATTACATGTTTAACCCTATGTAAGTATTCCGCAAACGTGTCCCGCTGTTCCATTTTTGCATTCAATTATTAACATGTACTAATTAACATATAATAATACTCATATTTGACACATAAATAACTTACCATTATGAATGGCCATTTTCCGTATAGCTCGTTGAAATCGGCATCGAATTTTATGTTGTCTAGCAGCTCGATCCTCCCGTTGTTCATGTTAAAAACCAACACATAATAGTGTTGACGCACGGGATAAAGAATTGGTATGAACACAAGATCAACTCCTGCAATACCTTTAAGATCTTGTTGTTTAAGTATCGATACCATGTTTGAGGTAAAATGGGCTATCTGTGTTGCCTTGTCTTGGAGGTAGTGGTTAGGAAACTGTGTTTAATGCCATTTAGATTATCTATTAGCTAACATAATTATTATAATTTGATTAATTGACCACTGGTATATTTTCTTACCAGCATCACCGGTGAGCAAAATAATCGATGTTTCGTTCGATTTTGCCTTAATATTTCCCCTTGTTCAGTACCTTCGCCCACGAACTTACCGCCGACACATGTATGTATATACCAAGTCGCATTGTCTCCATCACAACGCGTCCTACTGATATTCCGTTACGAGTTCTAAACACCACTTCCCTGTTACACTAACTTTGTCAAACACAACAAATAAGATAGGGATGACCTCCGTACCAGGTCAGTACCAGTACCAAAAATACCGATTCCGAAAATCACAAAATCTTGGTACCGACGGTACCGGTACCAAATTTGCTCATCCCTAATATTAAATATACGCGTAATAAACATGTCCATATTCATTACTATCTTACTAGGTCCCACCATACGCTGCGTAAATCATGTCTGACACGAGGTTCTCCAGCTTAATTATTGGTTCCTTCAACTGAACAACACGTTGCACATACGGAGAAATCATGTCTTCACCTAATGTTTGAGGACTTACTGCTCGTTTCCCTTCAAACTTGTTGTCCCTTTTTCCCTCGACATGGTCACTACCAATCACATAATCTGTTACTATTATCTCACCTACACTAACAGACTTCGGCACATTACCTGATGACCCTATGTCAAATTTTGGGCGGCTGAATACCAGTGTTTTTTTCACTGGCGTTTTATATATGCCTTTTCCTGCCTGTCCAACTCTTCAACAGTTCTAGGAGTTAAAAAGTTGGGGCTATCCTCAAGATCATTTACGTGATCACCGCCAACCGGTTTGTTGTTTTCACCAAGGAAATACTTACCCACTACGTATTTCCATAGTTCTTCAACTTCCTTTATAACCGTACTGTATGGGTACTTTATCTTTGCTTCTTTAAGATTTATCTTAATGTCACTAATATTGTTCTCAAAATCCTGAATTAGCTCATACAACCTATGGGCTGCAACCTGAATAAGTTCAACAAAAACATGTTACGAATACGATAATTAACAAACAAGTACAGTGCACGCACACACACACACATACATACATATATTTGTTTACCTCAACATCTGTTTGCGTCAATTCTGTCTGTGTATCAAACTGTGTGAGCTGAATCTCTCCCACATTCGGTTCGACATTGGGTTCAGTGGGCATCCCACTAGTGTTAACATAATTGATTATTGGGTACATCGGGTCTGTTACATCATCTACCTCCAAAACCATCCCCTTTCCTTCTACTTCTGCCTCCACGTTATCTTTATTCTTTTTAAATAACTCCGGTATTAACTTTTGCTTCTTCACATCTTTCACACCATCCCCTTCATTTAACTGTTTCTTAATCGCAATCACATCTTTTTTTGCTCTCCCCTCCTTATCTTTATTTTTAACTTGTGCTTCCTTATCCATATACTTGATCACATGTGTATCCTTTTTAGGTGGTGCACAACTCATCCTTTTGGATTCAACAAGTTCCAAATAATCCAGATCATCAAACGTAAACCTCGTTACCGGATGTGGCAACTTGTCTGAATCCTTAACCATATCATTCTTGAAATGTGCCAACGCCAGCTAAAACAAAACATAATCAATCAATCATTAAACAACAAAACTTTAAGATCATTGGACACAAAAACTAAAAATTTAAACACAATTCTTATATATTTATCCGTACTTACCAGATGCAAGATCATAGATCCGTTGTATTCGTTATCAACAACCCACCTTTCCTTTGATCACTTCATCAGTGTTGTCATATATTTGCACCAGTTCATATCTTTAACATCATCAGTTTCAATAATACATGTTAGGAATTTGCGGTTTATGGCATTGTTGCTGGTAACTTCTCCCAGCATAGTGGTAAAAGCTACCAAGAAGTTAAGAACAAACAGCCTACCACTATCTGTCCTCCCCCCCAGGTATTTCATAAATGCTGACGGTGCTAAGGTTGTTTCTCCCTTTTTAAACTGTTTGTTCCACTTGTTAACAACAACATCTGATCCGCGTGCTCTAACCATCTCGGTCACATCCTTAATGCCGATCGGGATTCCAAGTAACGTATGTACCAGTTCCGGTGTTATCTCTATTTTAGCTACGCCAATGTCTAATACACCGCTTTCATGGTTATAGTTCCTAACTAACCAGTAACCTAGCGACGTTGGAATCTGAGTAATTTTTTTCAGCTCAAGTATTGTGCCAAACCCGATTTCTTTCACCACCCTTCTTTGATTCTCATTGAGGTTCTGAATGAATTCATAAAACTTAAAAGTTTTTATCCTTGGTTTTATTTTTGTACCATCAAACTGATAGTGCGTACCTTTTTTTGTACCACCAACGATATCTGCCACACGATGTTGCTTGTCGTCACCCCCCTCAGCTGTATATACATATTAACATCATAATGTCATAGTTTTTAAACTCATTTTAAATAATTTATACAACTTATTTTACCTACCTTTGCTTTTTGAAACTACATTATCCATGTCCTTTAACCCAACATCTTCACCTCCAGACGTAAATTTCTCAACTAACACTGTAGAAAACATTTGCCATACTATCTTATCCATCAAAACATTAAGGTTACATTTTAAAAAATTTTTTGTAATCTCATTGTACCTTTACTTGATCTTTTGTGTCCAGTAGAAGACTCAGATTCTATAGTCAAGTCAATTGGCGTGTCAACACTGTTTGTGTACTTACAAAAACTTGTATTATAGGCAATAAGTGGGCTCCTCCTAACTTGTTTAACTATTAGTTTCATTGTTCAGAAACAAATCATTAATTAAAAAATATCGACAGTTTAACGCACTATAAACCACTCAATGCAACACACAACAATTTCATAACTTCACAAGATTTTTCCATTAAACAAAATCAATAGTGTCACAAAACTGCATATGTTGCTATTATGATAAATCTAACAACTACTTTTTTCGGGTTTGTTTTTGGGTTACTCTTTTCTCGGGTTCGTGTTTTCTGTGATGGGTTAGTTCAGGTTCCATAACGAGTTTTTTTGGCTAAAAAAAACATCCCTGACAGTACCTACCACATAATAAGCAAGTCTGTTAATTACCACTATCTTATTCTATAGCACTATTTACCACTAACCTACTCAATTCCACAACGATCTTTAACATCTCTCCACAATTTAAACTATTACCACACAACTTATAAAACCAAATTATAATTTTTTACTAAATCTCCCAAATTTTAACCGCCTAACCCCAACCATAGGGGTTTTGGTCCACATACAAAAATTAACTTACACTCACCTTGTGGCCTTGCCATTTTACGCTTTATCTGGCTTATGGACGTCTTAGACTTATGGTAATCGTCGGCCATACCTAAACATATCGATTCCAAACCATAAACACTATGTTACACCAAAGTATACTCAGAATATCACACATAAAAAACTACAATTAATATTTTTATTGAATTATAATGTATTACCTTTGAAATTTTTCTTCAAATCTCCTTCAGAAACTATCGTGAGTTGCATTTTTTGGGGTTCATCTAGGAGTTAGATATCACGAGGAGTTGAAAAACCTACATACTAGCCATAATAATCGCATCATACTACTGTGATAAGACATTCAAAACAAACGGTTTATTTTTTTTTTTTGGCAAACTAAAAGTACAAAAATACCCCTAAAACACAACAAATAAAGGCCAAAGTTAAGACACAATATACTGGATGTGATAATCTGATGGTTGAGACTTATTTTTATCATTCTTACAAAACAAAGCAATGTATTCTTACAATAACCCTACCCTATATATATATATATATAGATATATATATATTGCTACAGGTTGTTTTTATTTTCATCTTTGGCTCGTGAGTATCCAAACCGCCACAACACCGGCAGCCACTTCGACAACAATCATCATCGGAAAACACTGAAAACCATCGGAAGCAAATTACATCTGCCCCACCATCTTCGCCACTTCGTTCCCTCCTCTTCTGATCTAGGGTTTCTAAGTGTATTTCCGGCAAATAGGCTTAATAGTGTGCAGAGATGATTTAAGAAAGGAAGATGGGAAAATCGATTGTGTGCATATCTGAATCGAGAAGATGGCGACGGTGGCGATGGCCTTGGTCCCTAAAACCATCGGAAAGGGGGGATTATATGGTAGTGTTGATTTGGTGGCGTTTCCGGCGATGGTTGCCATCGAGCTGCTGTTTCCGGAGGCGGTTGCCAACGTGGTGGCAGTGGTAGTGGTTGGCCGGTAGTTAGGGTGGCGTTGAATGTTCAGTTCTATGGAGAATTGATAGTTATTTTATTGTAGTTCTAAAAGGGGCATTTTGGTCATAATGTTTAATATTGTAAAAAAACGGGCTATATGTAATTTAAGATCAGGGTTGGGGATATATGTTATTAGGTTCTTTAATAAGGTGATATATGTAAACCTCCCTTTAGTTAGGGGTACTTACACACGAAAATAAAAAATCGGTTTAAGTACTAAGATTAATGGATACACGGCTGTTGGTTGACTTGGATTTTACCACCGTCTGGGTTTGCCAACCAAATAAACATCGTTTTAATCTAACGAATTAATTTTTTGGGCTTTTAGCACTCAAATTTCACTGACGATATTTATACCATAACGAATGTAACTGGTACCGAATTCGCGTTGACTCACCCTCGTAATACTCAGGTTATTCCAAAGCACAAGTCTCAACACTAGGGTTTTGTCAGCTATACTGTCGTGTTAAGTTGGATAAAGAAAACTAGTTTAATAAAGGGAAAGTTCTTTTGTACGTAAAAAGCTTTGACTTCTATTTTTTTTGTCTCTGACAATTAAGACGTAAATATTACTTGTTGCTTACATCTTTTTTAATACATATACATAAAAAAATATGGAAAAAAGTTGATTGTGTTTGTGTTAATGACGGAACTTATAACACACATCATGAAATCCTACTAATCCTATTCTACTTAATCATCAGATCTATTTCAACACTTTTTTTAATTACTTTCTTAATCAATTGAATTAACTAATTAATTATTAATATATTCGTTTACCAAATTAAATATAACTAGCGTTTCGTTCCACGATATGTGTTTAATATATACCATTTCTTTTTAACTTATTTGGAACAACGATTAATAAAAAAAAACATGACTATTCACACCCACAAACAAAATGTAAGACTCCCATATATTATTGATACCCGACCAACAATAAAATCATTATGATTTATGACATTGTCTTAATAAAATATATTCAAATACAGTTCTTCTAGTAATAACAAATCATTATGGGTGTACCACCTCAGGTGAATACATAGTAATTAAGTTGTGAATACAAGAGATTTTGGGTCAATAGAACAGATTGTCTTATCATATTTTGCTGAAAGACAAATCTCTTTTACATACCGAGATTTGAATTCAGGATTTTTGAATGTTTAACAGACTTTGCCTGTGTCTTAGGCCATCGATCTTAGGATGAGTGTCTTACTATATAAGTGGCGTTTTTAAAGCCATAAACACAAGAAATCATATCGTAACTCAAGTATTTATTTATTATGTTTTTATTTATGTGAAATGAATAATATCAAAACTAGTGGTTGGGTATAAAGGAAACGACGCTATGAATGCAGTTTTGAATACATTTTAATATTTTGAGTCTTCTCATCAATAAATGTTTCAAAACTTTCGGGTAAGGAATGATAATGAAAAAAATAGAAACAAGTGTTAATGAAACAATCAATATCAACATATCTTAGACAAGTAGTCATATGGGCCTCCTTCAATTAAAAAGAAATTTTAATCTTAAGACGACACTAATAAATATGCAGAGATCATCTACTTTAAAAATCAGGAAAATTATGGGAGATATTTACGATAATTGTGACAGCCCAACTAGCTGTCACAATATGTTAATCACTTTATTATTTCTTTGGAACTCATTTACGATATTTACTGTAAATGTTGTGTATTTTATTATTTTATTTTATTAAAATACATCTCTTCTCTCATATGAAAGCACCGAAAACAAATTTGTTATAGTAACGGTTGTGAAGAAACACTAAGTGACCCCGGCAGATTACGGATAATCCGGGGGTTAAGTAGATGTTTCCCACGAGGGTTAGGTCCGGCAAAGATGGTTATTCCTCTGATGACCTGCAAAACAGACACCGTGAGCTCGTCACTGAGAAGGGGGGGTACCTCCTTGTGACCACCCTCCGGCGTGAGAATCAGACTAGATTGCTCTTGAGTATAAGTGTATATTAAGAGAAATTGCTAGAGCAGATATCAGATAATATATGGAGATATAAGATAAGATACCGTTCCAAGGTGTTGGAGTATTTATAGCCGAAGGTAGGTGTCCAAGCAGGTACAGCCAGTTGTATAATATTCCTTTTCTACCAACTGTGGGCTACGCACGTGCCATGCTGGTGGTTGGTGGGTAGGCAGCGGCTGATAGTGACATGGCCGGCTGTGTACTATTCCTTTTCCACCAACTGCAGGCTATGTGCGTGCCACGACAGGGGTTGGTGAGTAGGCAGCGGCTGATAGTGACATTAAGTACTAGAGCGTGCTCCTCGTCGTACTGTTGTCAGTGAGCTGTCGCTGCTTTGGTCAGATCTTTTGTCCATACCTTGGCAGGTATAGTACAAAAGATCCTCCAGTAGCGTACGGACTGGCTCATTTGGGCGGGAGTATTCCCGGCTTGCTCATTCCTTCTTCAGGTGACATTACTGAATTATTTGAGTTAGTGCCTTGTGCGTGTAGCCTTGCTATTAGTGCGGGTAGCCTTCCCTGATGGCTTGTATCCGCAGCTGCGGGAACAGGCGGGGTACTTCACCATTGGGAGGCTTTTCCTGCGGGAACAGCTGGCGTACTGCGCGTAAGGTCTTCATCTCTGAGCATGGTGGGTCCTGCGGAACCAGTTGGTCTTTGCGCAGACGTCCCTCTTTAAGGTGAGTCTTGCGGGTCCAACTGGGTTCTGCTGGAACCTACCTCTTCAGGTTGCTATTAAAAAAAATAAAAATAAAAACTAAATAACTCGGCCTAAAAATCTATTTTGGACTTTAAAAGAATAGAAAAACAATTCAGCCACAAGAACCGCGGTAAATTAAAAAATAAGGTAGTCGTGATAACGTTAGTAGTATTTTTTTCTAGGAAAATTGGAAATAAATAATCCCACATTTTGTCTATTGGTCGATAATAATCTCATCTTTAAAAATCACTAGCAATGGTCCACCTTTTAACTATTTTTGTCTCACTGGTCATCCGTTAAAAAATACTTAACGCCGTTATGTTTTTTCCCTAGTTTAAACCGATGTTTTAGGGCTTTTGATCAGAAAAACGATACGAGTCGACCGATGTAAAACTTATCTCGAAATGGTGATCCAAACGACGAAACAATGTTTCAATTCGGGTGCTTGAATTTCCAATTAACAAAAATCAAGCAATTTGAATCACTGTTTCGAAATAAGTTTTACATCAGCTGACATATATTGTTCTTTCGATCAAAAGCCCTAAAACATCGGTTTGAAACTAGGGAAAAAACATAACGACATTAAGTATTTTTTAATGGAGGACCAGTGAGACAAAATAGTTAAAAGGTGGCACAATTACTAGTGATTTTTAAAAATAGGATTATTATTGACCAATACACAAAATATGGGATTATTTATTTCCTTATTTTTCTTCTTTCTAAGAGCTGAACAATGATATATAAACTAGAAGTAAAAGAGTTGATGAACAAAATGGTTGGATGTTACATTATTTTTTGTAATTAATATAATTATTATTTATATTATTATTTATTTCGAGAACTCTAGGCCTAAAGTAGATATACATAAGAATAAAATTTTAGGATGTTACAAAACATGATCAAATATATTTTATTCTTAACATGAAAATAGTGAGAACTAATTTGATGTTATTGTTAGTTTTATTTTTATAAGTGATTGCTGTTATTTTTTGTTCGTATTTACTAATTTTCTATTATGAGACGTTATAAGTATTTACTTATTTGTATTTTGTTGTTATTATTAGATTTTTTCATTTGCTGATATAAGTATTTGTTGGTATATGCTGTTATTATTTTGTTCTTGATTTTGATTCTTTTGTTGTAATTTTTAGGTTTTTTTCTTTGTTATTATAAATAATTGTTTATGTAGATTGGTGTTGTAGTTGATGTTGTTTCTTACGTTCTCATTTTTTTATAAATTGATATTATTTCCTACGTTCTTATGTTAAAACCAATGTTTTCAGACCCGACCCGGATGTCGACCTGGACGCCTTGCCGGGTCAAAGATCGGACAGACCCGGAAGGACGGACCGGTTTTTAACCCGGATGACGTCATAAATAATAAATATATATATATCTATATAATTTATATATATATTATCAAAATGTGCAGAACGTTAGATTATCAATTTATCATAAATTATATAATAATGATTTTGTCCTAACTCCTAAAACCTTCCTAAACATGTTTTATGGGCTTTTATAGGCTAGTTTTCAAATATTTAATATTAAGGTTTTATCTTTTGAAACATAATTAAGGAGTGGTTGGATGGCTTTTGGGTTTTCCTTAAGGTTTGTCTCGGTCGGTTGCCTGGGTTCAACTCCCACCATACACAGAAGTAGATAGAAGTTACCGGTTCAACCGGCGGTTCACCAGTTCCGGTCGGATCGCAAACCGTCAAACCCGGCCGGGCTTTTAGAAAACGTATATACTATGCAAACCGGACCGGAATACCTACCGTGTCCCGGTCGAACCGGCCGGTCTGATCCGGGTTTCAAAACATTGGTTAAAACTAAAATGCACATGAATCTTTCCCAACAAAATAGTACCACCAATGTATATAATTTATAGCCTTTTTGTATTGTTCCATATTCATGCATTATCAAATAATGGAAAGATGTATATATAATATATAAAAATCTCGTTTCTTCAAACCGAACACAAAAGACGATTTTTCTTTTTTTCTTTTTTTTGGAACGACCAACTAAGTAACGTCAGGTACTCCGTACGTGGCCCCCATTGGCTAAAGGTAGCCCGAGCCGGCCACGAGTCCGGATGGACGGAGCCCCTAGCGGTCCACCTATTGAGGGATTCCCCGGATAAAGCCCGACCTCCACGCCCGCCAAACGGCACGACAGCAAGAAACCGATAAAACCAGGTGAGACCAGGACTCGAACCCTGGCAAACCAGAGTCATCCCTCATATCCCTCACAAATAGACAATTTTTCTAAAGACACTTATTCAAACCGTCAAAGTTTTTTGTTTGGTTTTATTTTAGATTACATTAGTCGAAAGTATATATAAAAATTGATGACATAAATTAGGGATGAGCAAAAATCGGTATGGTACTGATTGGTACCGGTACCGAAATGGTACCAGACCGTCAGCCCGAATCGCTACCAAGGTTTTGAGTTTTCGGGACTGGTACGGTACCGGTATGGTATGGTATTGTACCGGTATTTCCTAAATTTTACCTTAAAATACCGGTACCCAGGGAAAATACCGGTACCGTCCCGGTACCGGTAAAGAACCGAACATTTTGGTACCGTAACAAAAAATTGCGATTTTTGGAATCAGGATTTTCGGTACCGGTACCGAGCTTATCCCCAACCTAAACTATAATGGAGAAGTAAATCCAGAAAATTACACTTGTCATCAGAGAAGATAATTCTAGCGGAATCAAGCACCTAACTTTAATTATAAAGAATTAACTATTGTTTAAGTTTAAGTCAACATGTTATAAACAAAGTAATGAAAGTTAATGTGTATTATAGTTGTACGTAAGACAAGTGTCCTTTAATCGATAAGATATAATTAATGACTCACATCATATTTTGATTCGTTTTCTTTTAACGGCTACATATATATATGTATCAAAAACACTAGCAAAAAGATATCCATATATAAAGAAGTATGAGATAAACACCAAGTACGAGATAAACACTAATCCGACGAAAAAGAGATTACATAACTTAGCTCTATTCTGAATCCAACTAAATGAAATAATCAATTAAAATAACAAAGAGTTCATCGTTTTCAAATATGGCAAATAGTAGTAGTAAATCGGTGTAGTTTATCATATCGGTAGCAAATAACTTTAGAACGATCTTTTTAACCTTTTATTTACCTCGGTTCTGTGAGGGATGCTCGTGATTAGTCTTGTCTTGGTTTTGGCCGTTGGACCGGCATCTACCTTTGTCTTGGTTTCCTCGACCTTGACTAAGCATCGCCCATGCGTGTGTTAGATGATTTTGAGTTAAGACTACCCACTATCAGATTTTTCCCCTTAATTGATTGCAATGTGACAATAAGACAAAAATGAAAATAATATATTTAATTGAAAAACAAAAAAATGAGAACAACCAGAACACTTAATTGATTGCAATGTGACAATAAGACAAAAATGAAAATAATATATTTAATTGAAAAACAAAAAAATGAGAACAACCAGAACACAACCGGTTGCAACCCAACCATTATATTATTTTATTATATTCCTTTATTTTATATTTTTCTTTTTCTTTTAATTATTTACATTATATTATTCTTTTCTTTTAATTATTTACATTTCATTATCTATAATATTTTCTTATTACTTTAATATTTTTTTTAATCTTAAATGTTATCCTACGATGCCAAATGCCAAATATTTTTTTTAATCTTAATATTTTTCTTTTCCTTTTAGTTATTACTTTAAAATATCTGTTTTATATTAAATATAAGTAATTAATTAGTTTCTAAAAATATTATTTTTACAGCTCTAATATTTTTTATATGGTAAATAATAATTATAAATCTTATTTAGTTAATAAAATATTGGTTTAGGTTGGGTTGTGAGTGTGAGTGAAATATTGGATTGGGTTGGGTTGTATAGGTGGAATAGATAGAAATTAGTTTTTAATTAAAAGGTTGGGTTGTGTTGAGTTGTGATAGTGGGTAGTCTAAGGGGCTGTTTGGGATTCCTTAAATTCACTTCTTATAACTTATAAGAAGAAGTCATAAGTTACAAATGTGTAACTTATCAACATTTCCTCTTACATAATAAGGAAACCAAAACACTTTTTTTTAACTTATCATAAGTCATGAGTTATAAGGAGGTAAAAATAAGGAATCCCAAACACCCCCTAAATAACATAAGTTCACATTGAATTTGCTTGGATTTATTTTTCCTTGATTCGCTTTTCGTAGGCTGTCAACCATCCTACAAATTATTCGATCGATATTATTAAGATCTAAAACTTTCTCAAATGAAGCTACAATTTGGATGTACTAGGCTATCGGAAGACCTATTAGAAACTTCTTTAACATCTTTGCCCCCTCAAATTTCTTTACCGGGGTAGCAAACTTTGAGGTTGATCTTAATATTTCCCCGACGAAATCATCATGCATATAGCGTCTTGACTCACGCATCTCAAGTTGTCAAACTCTTTTATCAGTGTCTGGAAACATGTTTCTTTAGTATAGCAGTACCTAAGTGATGGGATTTGTTCGCTTCCCACATACCATCAACGGCCTCCTAACTGCCTAACTAGCTGATGAAATTCTTGGGTTACGGATTGGAACAAAAGAGTTGTTTTCATATTATTATTTTCGACATTGGAAAACACAGGTCGATAGTTTTCTTGACTTGGTGAACCTTCAAGAGAACTGTTAGTGATTTTAGTGTAATTAGGGATTAACTTGCTGATCAAGTTAATTGTAATATAAATCTAAACAAGTCAGGTGTGGGGTGCCCACTTATTTGATCTTATTATAATTTATAATCCTATCGGTACTTAGGGCGAATCCCCCTAGGTCATGGGGGTTCCAAGGGGGCAACGCCCCTTGGCGGGGGTTCGGGGGACAGCAACCTTGGTAGCAGGGTCCAAGGGGGCGGTAGCCCTTGACAGAGTCCAAGGGGCAGTGCCCCTAGTTGGAATCGAGCTACTAGGTCAGCTTGGATTTTTTTTTTATTTTGGACATATGTTGCTTTATTAAAATTGTATTAGAAAATTAATTTAATTAATTTTTGTTACAAAGTTTAATAAAACCAACAATAGCGTATTTCTAGTTTTATGATAACTGCAAAGCAGTTATCTGTGTCCTTGTAACAAACCCTAATATAAGGTTATTTGATCATACGAAAGATCCCTTTGGTTCATCACACACACAAAAAATCCATACTTGATTCTTGCTCTCAAATCTGAGTTTCATCCGGTTAAAATATTTGGGAACCATAAATAATTTTCATATGATAGTGTTTACACGACTCTTAGATATCCAAAGATACCCATTTGCAGAAATTATCCAACAAGAACTTTCATTCTCATGGCCTACACCGTGTAGTTGGTGGAAGACAACATCAAAAAATTTATGAATAACAGTCCAGAATCTTTCACCTTTGATGGTAATGACAATGTGGTCTCATTCATACCTTTCCGTAGGTTCGTTTATCTCTAGATCTTTGTCACACCCTGACTTAGGGTCTAGGCATGGGACCAATATTTGGTATATGTTTTTGTAAATATATCAGAGTTGCGGGTTATCTTTAGTGGAAGACTTTGTTTATAATAAAATATTAATTTATTTTGAAAACTTCTCGAATAATAAATATCCGAGTGTTTGATTTACAATTCATGTTTAATCTGTTTACTATATTTAAATAATTAAAAACTGAGTCATCCCTTGTAGCGAGCAGCTAACTTCTTAAGTTAGAGGTGCACAAACCGGTTTTTTTAAAAAAACCGGTTCGGTTATTAACCGGACCGGTTTTTTTTGGCCCGGAAAAAAACCGGTTCGGTTAATAACCGGACCGGTTAATAACCGGTTTTTTTCTGTCAAAACCCTAACCGGTTTAACCGGTTAGGACCGGTTTAGAAACCGGTTAGAACCGGTTAATAAACCGGTTTTTTTATTAACCGGTTTTTTAATAACCGGTTTTTAGGTTAACCGGTTTTTTTTTTTTTTTTTTTTTTTAAATTTCGCGGTTTCAAATACGAATATTTGTTTTTTATATTTTGTACTTAATGAAGACAATTATTTTTTCACAGTATAAACAAACCGGTAACTACAAGGCAAACCGGTAACTACAAGGCAAAACGGACTGACCGAAGCCATTCTTTGCTTTCGTTGTTAGGGTTCTTTGCTTGGAAGATGAGTATGAGTGTGTGTTGGTGAATGTGTTTTCAACAAACCAAAGATTAAAAACACATAACTTTCATTTATAGTTTTTACATTAAAAATACAAACATTAAATCGTTATCGCATATTCGTAACTCAAAAATACAAACATTAAATCATTAACACTGAAGAAATCTCTGCCAAGAACTGTTGTTCATGATTTAACTCAAAAATACAAACATTAAATCGTGAACTAGCAGATGCTCCTGTTGTTCCCAATCGCAGTTTGTTCATGATTTGTCTCCATGTTTGCTGTTTCTTTAACTAAATTAGAAAAATCCAAATCAACAAGTAAATAAGAGCACATATTAGGAAAAAGAATGCTTAGACACGATTACATGAACAACTTGCTGTTTCTTACTCATGATTTGCCTCCATGTTTGCTGTTTCTTTAACTAATTTTCTTCGCTACCCGATCCCGAGCTATTTCTTAGGTAATCGTCGTACGCGGCTTCTTCATCGGTCATTGGTTGAGTGTGTCCTTCATTGACCTCGTCTTCATACAAGCCCGCTTCATACTCCATTTCCCCCTCGAGTGAGCGTTGATGTTGTGCCCTATCTAAAGAGTCCAAGTAATCCTTGTAGCAAATCGACATCTCTATAGCTGGTGCAGTGAGTCGAGTCCTCCTAATCGATATAACCCTGCCAGAAACAGAAAAAGCAGACTCCGAAGCTACCGTGGAAGCTTGGACCGTTAGTAAATCTTTGGCCATGGCGGCGAGGATCGGAAACTCATCCTCCTTACCTCTCCACCAAGCCAGCAAATCAAGACTTCTAAATTCATCCGGAGTCTTGTGTTTCACAAAGTTGGTACCACCATACCTTCCAAGTTCACTGCTTGGGGTGTTTACCCTTTGACGTTTACCGGCGTCTTCCCAAATCATGTAGTACATCCCCATTTCAAGGTCGGTTTGGGATTGGGATTGGGCAACAGCTCTTAACGAGTCATGAATTTGGGAAGACGACCCGTATTTTGTAAGGTAGACATCATACATGTTTGACAAGGTGGTGTTGAAAGCATTCTTTAAAGTTTGGCTATAATAGGGGTTTTGATCGTCGTTTAACCCAAGCTCATCACAAATTTTTTCTATTAAAGCTTCAACACCACCAACATTGATGCAAGGGTTTAACGCAGCAGCACATGTCAAAACAGCGGGTAGTTGTTGAAAATATTTTCTAAATTTTTCTTTCATTTTTACACCCATATCAAAATAAGGTGCACCCCTACAATCAAGTTCACTCAACTTTGTGCACATGACAGCAATTTTTGGTAAAGCAATGGGGCTTGTTGGATAGTAAACCCCGGATAAACTAGTTGTGCAAGATTTAAAAATTTGAAGGACCTCCGTAACGATCTCAATCAATAACCAGTTTCTAGGATCATATGGTGCACATTTACCCCTACTTGACAAAATTTGATGAAACGCAATTAATGATTCTTTTTGTTGGATGGCTTTCTCAAACATATTACAAGTCGAGTTCCATCTTGTTGGACAATCCCAATTTGGCCCAAACCATTGACAATTAGCTTCTACACAAAATTTTTTGTATCTTGAAAATGTTTTATTGTTGCTAAAAACATCTCGTAACATTCTTTTAAAACTGTTTCTTTGCGTTTCGATCACGTTTAACCCATCTTGCACGGCCAAGTTGATAATATGTGCAATGCATCGGCTATGAAAAAACGCTCCATCACAAATAGGTTTATACTTTAATTTTAAATGGCCAACCGTGGCCGTATTGTTGGACGCGTTATCAAACGAAATTGAAAAGATTTTATCTTCAATTTTGTATTGTCGAATGACTTTATCCAAGATTTGAAAAATATTTCTACCCGTGTGCGGGTAATCAAACAATTGAAACGCAACGGTTCGTTTCATCATTTGCCACGACTCGGGGTCAACCCAATGAGCCGTCACACAAATGTATGAGTCGGGCGAACCATGAGGTACCGACCAAACATCCGTTGTTAAGTTTACACCAGTTTGTAAGTTTGAAAAGTATGAAATTAGTTCGGATTTAGCGTTTTTCCATGCTTTAAGACAATCTCTTCTAAGGGTCGAACGACTTACGTGTTGGTAGCGTGGTTGAACATAGTTTTGCATCATCTCCGTGAATTGAGGGTTGTCGAAGTGGTTGAAAGGAAGTGTTTGTTGAATCACAAAGTTTGAAAACTGTTGACGTACCGCTTCAACGTCGTACGTAAACACCCCTCCTTGATTCGTCATCTCCGGCTGCGAACTACTTCCCGCTTCGTCCTTCAAGGCCTTGCAAAAGCGCTGTTGTATATGCGCTTTTAAAGTGGAGTTTGCATCTTTGGCATAGAACTTCAAACAGTGCTTGCATCGAGCTTTTTGGCGACCGTTAGACAGTTCGCATAGGTCGAAATGTTGCCACACATCTTGGTTTCGTTTCGTGGGGATGATCCGAACGACCGTTATGTCTGTGTTCGAGGCACCCATGTTGACGGATGAAGCAGCACTTTGGGAGGCCATGATAATAAGAGCGTATAATCGAGTATGAAATAAACGAGTACGAGTATGAAATAAACGACTACGAAATAAGAGCGTATGGAGTGGTAATGTGGTATAATTGAGTGTGAGATAACAAAATAATTGCGTATGAAATAAACGTTTAGAGCTAGTAGAGTTGTATAATCGAGTGTGAGCTAACCTACCCAACCTAAACTATATATAGTTGTTTGTGGGGGTAAAATGTTAAAAAAAACGGCTAGAAATCAAGAAAAAACGGGCAAAAAAGGACCCAAACGGTCATATGGCCGTTTTATAACGGTCAAAAACCGGTTAACCT